>NW_016940733.1:369-1240 GCF_001483705.2 Eufriesea mexicana | reverse complement strand
TTATGCTAGGGTAGGATATCATTAACGTTCGTGCTGTACACTGCTATTCGGTGTACTTCTGCGATCTACATTTCTCTAATGTGCTCCGCGTGACACTGAGGAGAACAGCAATAGTGGACACGGCACCATGGGTTGAGTTACATTACGTTTGGCTACGTTACCTTTGGATAGGTTAGGAGGGGATATCTTTGACTTTTGTAATGTTCACTGTTATTCCATGGTTTTGTACGCTCTACTGTGATCTTGTATGCCCTGCTTGGCCATAGGGATGCCGGAAGTGGCGGTCTCTGCACGTTATGTTGGGTTAGGCTACGTTCGGTTGATTTAGTTTAATTCAGGTAAGGTTTGGATATCTTCGACTTTTGCGGTATACGCTGCAATACGGCGGATTACTGAGCTCTACTGCCCTCTAGTATACTCTGCTTGGCTATGTGGATGCCAGCAACAGTGGTCTCGACACCCCAGGTTCAAGTATGTTACGTTTGATTATTTTAGATTTGACTTCGTTAGAATAGGATAGCTTTCACTTTTGCGCTATACACTGCTGTTCAGTGTATTTCTGCGTCCTATTATGCTCTAATACGTTCTGCTTGGCTCTGGCGAGTACAGAGATCGTGGTCTCGGCACGTCAGATAAGGTTACGTTACATTTGGCTACATTACGCTTGGATAGGTTAGGGCAGGGAAGCTTTGACTTTTGTGCTCTACACTGCTAGCCGGTGGTGTTCCGCTCTGCGCTGTGCTCTAAAATTTTCTGCTTGGCTTTGTGGATGCCAGCAGAGGTGGTCTCTGCACGTTAGGTTGAGTCCTGTTACTTTTGGTTAGGTTAGGATAGGTCAGGTTATGTTAGGATATCACCAACTATGTGCTAT
>NW_016940733.1:0-280 GCF_001483705.2 Eufriesea mexicana | reverse complement strand
GCTTCGTTTGGATGAGTTACGTTTGGCTCGGTTAGGACAGGCTTCTCTGACATCTGTGCTATCCACTGCAGTTCGGTGGATTTCGGCGCTCTAATATGCTGTAGAGGGCTCTGCCTCTGTCTGTGGATGCCAGCAATATTGGTCACGCTGCGGTATGTTTATATACACTACGTATGGATAGGCAACGTGTGGTCAGGTTATGCCAGGGTATGCTTTCCTTTTTTGCTATGCACTGCAATGAGCTTGATTTCTGTTATCTGCTGTGCAGTATTGTATACTG
>NW_016940732.1:0-1179 GCF_001483705.2 Eufriesea mexicana | reverse complement strand
CTCTGTGATTCCGTAGACCTCTGCGCTCTACTATGCTCCACTATCTTCTGCTTAGCTCTGGGGAGGCCAGCAATACCTATCTCGGCACGATAGTGCTTGAAAGGCGACGTTTGGCATTGTTACGGTTGGTAAGGGAAGGAAATGATAGCAAAGACTTTTTTGCTATACACCGCTATTCGGTCGATTTCTGCGGTCTATATTGCTGTGCCACACTCTGCTCGTCTATGGCGTGGCAAGTAATTGCGGTCGTGGCACATTAGGTACAGATATGGTACGTTCTGTTATGTTACGTTTGCTTAGGTTATGTCTGGATTACTTCGACTTTTCTGTTATACACTGCGTTTCTATGGATTTCTGCGCTCTACTCTCATATAAAATGCTTTGCTTGTCCCTGTGGATGCCAGAAATACTTGTCGCGACACGTTAGGTTCAGTTAGATTACTTTCGGTAGGGTCAGGTTAAGTTGGACTAGGTTAGGATATCCTAGACTATTGTGCATAACACAGATGTTCTATGGACTACTGTGCTCTACTCTATCTATCTATTCTGCCTATCTCTGGGGACGCCTGCATAGGTGGTCGCGGCACGATATCTTCAGTTAAGTTACGTTTCGTTAGGTTGGGTTAGGTTAGGCTTGGTCGCGATATCTTTTGACTTCTGCGCTGCTCTCTGCTTTTCGGCGTAATGCTGCGCTCTGCTGTGCTCTAACATGCTCATATTGGCACTGATGATGCCAGAAATTATGGACTCGGCACGTTAGGTTGTGTTAGGCTTCGTTTGACTTGGTTTGGTTATTTCAGGTTAGGTTAGTATATCTCTGACTTCTTTGCTGTACACTGAAATGCTGTAGATTTCAGCGATCTACTGTTCTCTAGTATGTTCTGCTTGGCTTTGTGGAGGCCAGCAACAGTGTTCCCGCCAGATTAGGTTAGGGTACACTACGTTTGGCTATTTTCCGATAGCTACGGTTAAGTTTGGATAGTTTCGAGTTTTCTTCTATACACTGTGATTCTATGAATACCGGCCCACTACTCTCCTCTAATATGCTACGCTTAACTCTGTTGAGGTCGGCAGTGCTGGTCGCGGCAGGTTAGGTGGAGTTAGATTACGATTGGCTTGTTTAGGTTGGGATATGTTACGTTAGGATGTCATTGACTTTTGTGCTCTACACTGCCACGC
>NW_016940731.1:0-273 GCF_001483705.2 Eufriesea mexicana | reverse complement strand
TCTATTATCGTGGTGAGATAACATTTTTGCATAAATAAGGAGGAAAGATTATATTTGCGCGCTATACTTGTTGCAGTGCTATAGAAACTGGCTGGAAAATTCAATTTTATTGACATTCTCGTATAATATTGTGGTGAGGTAACTTTCCTGCGTAAATAAGTAGGAAATATTCTATTGTCGTGCTATTTGCATTTCAATGCTTCAGAATCAGGATGGAAAATTTAATTTTATTCACATTATCGGCTAATATCGATGTGAGCTAACCTCCTTGCA
>NW_016940730.1:0-359 GCF_001483705.2 Eufriesea mexicana | reverse complement strand
TAACTTGCTTGCATAAATAAGGAGGATAGATTCTACTGGCGAGCCATAGCCATTGCAGTCCTGCAGAATATGGCTGTAAAATTCAATTTTATTGACTTTTTTGACTAATATCGTGGTGAGCAAACTTTATTTCTTAAATAAGGAGGGTAGATTCTACTGGCGTGCCATAGCCATTCATTGCAATAGCATCCAGCTGGAAAATTCAATGTTATTGACATTTCCGACTAATATTTTGGTGAGGTAGCTTTCTTTCATAAATAAGGATGAAGGATTCAATTGGCGTGCTATAGCCATCGCAATGCTATAGAATATGCCTGGAAAATTCAATTTTATTGACATTTTCGACTAATATCGTGGTG
>NW_016940729.1:0-6347 GCF_001483705.2 Eufriesea mexicana | reverse complement strand
CAATATCGTTGTGAGCTGGCTTTTTTGCATAAATAATGAGGAAAGACACTATTGGCTTGCTACGGCCATTGAAGTGCTAAAGAATCTGGCTGGGAGATACAATTTTACATACATTTTCGCCTAATATCGTGGTGAGCCAACTCTCTTACATGAATAAGAATGATAGATGCTGTTGGCGCTCCATAGCCATTACAAGGCTATAGAATCTAGCTGCAAAATTCAATTTTATTGACGTTTTCGACTAATATCGTGTTGACCTATCTCTCTTGCAGATATAAGGAGGAAAGATTCTACTGCCGTGCTATAACCACTGTAATTCCATAGAGTCTGCTTGGAAAATTCGATTTTATTGACATTTTCGACTAATATCGTGGTGAAACAACTGTATTGCATAAATAAGGACGAAATACATACAAAGCAATAGAATCTGGCTGGAAAATTCAATATTATTGACGTTTTCGACTAACATCGTTGTGACCTATCTTTCTTGTGTATATAAGGATGAAATATGCTATTGGCGCGCTAAGGCAATTACAATGCTATAGAATCTGGCTGGAAAATACAATTTTATTGACATTTTCGACTAATATCGCGGTGACAAAACTTTACTGCATATATAAGGAGGAAAGATTCTACTGGCATGCTATAGTCATTGCAATGCTATAGAGTCTGGCTGGAAAATTCAATTTGGTTGGCGTTTTCGACTACTATCGTCGTGATCTAACTTTCTTGCATAAATACGGAGCAAAGATTCTATTGGTGCGCTATAGCCACTGCAATTCCATAGAGTCTGCCTGGAAAATTCGATTTTATTGACATTTTCGTCTAATATCGTGGTAAGCAAGCCCACTTGCATAAATAGGTATGAAATATTCTATTGGCGTGCTATAGCCATGTCGATGCTATAGAATCTGGCTGGAAAATGCAATTTTATTGACATTATCGACTACTTTCGTGGCGATCTGACTTTCTTGCATATATAGGGAGGAAAGATTCTACTGGCGAACTATAGTCATTGGAATCCTGTAGAATCTGGCTGGAAAATACAATTTTATTGACATTATCGACTAATATCGTGGCGAGCTAACTTTCTTGCATACAGAAGGAAGAAATATCTTATTGGCGAGATATAGCAATTGCAATGCTATAGAATCTGGCTGGAAAATTCAATTTTATGACATTTTCGACTAATATCGCGGTGACATAACTTTCCTGCATATATAAGGAGGAAAGGTTCTACTGGTGTGCTATAGTCATTGCAATGCTATAGACTCTGGCTGGAAAATTCAATTTGATTGACGCTTTCGACTACTATCGTCGTGAACTAACTTTCTTGCATATGCAAGTAGGAAGGATGCTACTGGCCTACTATAGTAATTGCAGTCCTTTAGAGTCTGGCTGGAAAATTCAATTTCATTGACGTTTTCGGCTAATATCGTGGTGACCTAACGTTCTTGCATATATAGGGAGGAAAGATTCTATTGGCGCGCTGTGGGCTTTACAGTGCTTAGAATATGGCTGGAAAATTCAATTTTATTGACATTTTCGACTAGTATCGTGGCGAACTAACTTTCTTGCTGACATAAGGAAGAAATATCCTATTGGCGAGCTATAGCAATTGCAATGCTATAGAGTCTGGCTGGAAAATTCAATTTTATGACATTTTCGAATTATATGGCGGTGACCTAACTTTCCTGCATATATAAGGAGGAAAGCTTCTACTGGCGAGGTATAGTAATTGCAATGCAATAGAATCTGGCTGGAAAACTCGATTTAATGTACATTTTCGACTGATATCTTGGTGAGCTACCTTTCCCGCATAAATAGTGAGCAAAGATACAATTGGCGTGCTGTAGCCATTTCAGTGCTCTAGAATATGGTTGTAAAACTCAATTTTATTGACATTTTCGACTAATATCGTGGTGACCTAACTTTCTTGCATAAATAAGGAAGAAATATCCTATTGGCGTGCTATAGCCATTGCAATGCTATAGAATCTGGCTTGAAAATTCAATCTTATTGACATTTTCGACTAATATCATGGTGACATATCTTTCTTGCGTATATAAGGATGAAATATGCTATTGGCGCGCTATGACAATTACAATGCTATAGAATCTGGCTGGAAAATTCAATTTTATTCACATTTTCGACTAATATCGCGGTGATATAACTTTACTGCATATATAAGGAGGAAAGATTCTACTGGCATGCTATAGTCATTGCAATGCTGTAGAATCTGTCTGGAAAAAAAATTTTATTGGCGTTTTCGGCTAACATCTTTGTGACCTTTCTTGCATATATATGGACTAAATATTCTACAGGCTTGCTATAGTCATTGCGATGCTATACAATATTGCTGGAAAATACATTTTTATTGACATTTTCGACTTATATCGCGGTGAAAAAACATTCTTTCATAAATAAGGATGAAATATCCTATTGGCGTGCTATAGCCATTGTAATGCTATAGAATCTGGCTAGAAAATTCAATTTTAATGACATTTTCGGCTATTATCGCGTTGACATAACTTTCCTGCACATATAAGGGGAAAGATTCTACTGGCGTGCTATAGTCATTGCAATGCTATAGAGTCTGGCTGGAAAATTCAATTTGATTGACGCTTTCGACTACTATCTTCGTGAACTAACTTTCTTGCATATGCATGGAGGAAAGATGCTACTGGCGTACTATAGTAATTGCAGTCCTATAGAATCTGGCTGGAGAAATCAATTTTATTGACGTTTTCGGCTAATATCGTCGTGACCTATCCTTCTTGCGTAAACAAGGACGATAGATGCTATTGGCGTGATATAGCCATTGAAATGCTATAGAATCTGGCTGGAAAATTCAATTTTTTTGACATTTTCGACTAATATCGTGGAGACATAAATTTCGTGCATAAATAAGGAGGAAAGATACTTGTGGCGTGCTGTAGCCATTGGAATGCTATAGAATATGGCTGGAAAGTTCATTCTTTTCCCATTTTCTCCCAATATCGTGGTGTGCTAACTTTCTTGCATATATAGGGCGGAAAGATTCTACTGGCGTGCTATATCCATCGCAATGCTATAGAATCTGGCTGGAAAATTCAATTTTATTGACATTTTCGGCTAATATCTTGGTGAGCGAACTTTCCTGCATAAAGAAGGAAGAAATATCCAATTGGCGTGCTATAGCAATTGCAATGCTGTAGAATCTGGCGGGGAAATTCAGTTTTACTGACATTTTCGACTAATATCCTGGTGACCTAACTAGCTTGCATATATAAGGAGGCAAGATTCATCTGGCTTGCTATAGTCATTGCGATGCTATAGAATCTGGCTGGAAAATTCAATTTTATCGACATTTTCGACTAATATCGTGGTGACCTATCTTTCTTGCATATATTAGGAGGATAGATTCTACTGGCGTACTATAGTCATTGGAATCCTGTAGAATCTGGCTGGAAAATACAATTTTATTGACATTATCGACTAATATCGTGGCGAGCTAACTTTCTTGCATACAGAAGGAAGAAATATCTTATTGGCGAGATATAGCAATTGCAATGCTATAGAATCTGGCTGGAAAATTCAATTTTATGACATTTTCGACTAATATCGCGGTGACATAACTTTCCTGCATATATAAGGAGGAAAGGTTCTACTGGTGTGCTATAGTCATTGCAATGCTATAGACTCTGGCTGGAAAACTCTATTTAATGTACATTTTCGGCTGATATCTTGGTGAGCTACCTTTCCCGCATAAATAGTGAGCAAAGATACAATTGGCGTGCTATAGCCATTTCAGTGCTATAAAATATGGTTGGAAAACTCAATTTTATTGACATTTTCGACTAATATCGTGGTGACCTAACTTTCTTGCATATATAAGGAGGAAAGATTCTACTGGCGTGCTATAGTCATTGCAATCCTATAGAATCTGGCAGCAAAATTCAATTTTATTGACGTTTTCGACTACTATCGTGGTGACCTAACTTTCTTGCATATGCAAGGAGGATAGATTCTACTGGCGAGGTATAGTAATTGCAATGCTATAGAATCTGGCTGGAAAATACAATTTGATAGACATTCTTGACTAATATCGTGGCGAACTAACTTTCTTGCATAAATAGGGATAAAATATTCCATTGGCGCGCTACATCCAATGCGATGCTACAGAATCAGTCTGGAAAACTCGATTTAATGTACATTTTCGGCTGATATCTTGGTGAGCTACCTTTCCCGCATAAATAATGAGGAAAGATACTATTGGCGTGCTATAGCCATTTCACTGATCTAGAATCTGGCTAGAAAATTGAATTTTATTGACGTTTTCGACTACTATCGTGGTGACCTAACTTTGTTGCATATGCAAGGAGGATAGATTCTTCTGGCGTACTTTAGTCATTGCGATCCTATAGATTCTGGCTGCAAAATACAATTTTATTGACATTTTCGACTAATATCATGGTGGGCTAAATTTCTTGCATAAATAATGAGGAATTATACTAGTGGCGTGCTATAGCCATTGCACTGCTAGAGAATCTGGCTGGAAAATATATTTTTATTGACATTCACGACTAATATGGTGGTGAAAAAACATTCTTGCATAAATAAGGATGAAATATTCTCCTGGCCTGCTACAGTCATTGCGATGCTATAGAATCTGGGTGGAAAATTCAATTTTATCGACATTTTGGACTAATATCGTGGTGACCTAACTTTCTTGCATATATTAGGAGGAATGATTCTACTGGCGTGCTGTAGCCATTGCAATGCTATAGTATCATGCTGGGAAATTCAATTTTATTGGCGTTTTCGACTACTATCGTGATGGCCTAACTTTCTTGCATATATAGGGCGGAAAGATTCTACTGGCGTGCTATATCCATTGCAATGCTATAGAATCTGGCTGGAAAATTCAATTTTATTGACATTTTCGGCTAATATCTTGGTGAGCGAACTTTCCTGCATAAAGAAGGAAGAAATATCCAATTGGCGTGCTATAGCAATTGCAGTGCTGTAGAATCTGGCGGGGAAATTCAGTTTTACTGACATTTTCGACTAATATCCTGGTGACCTAACTAACTTGCATATATAAGGAGGCAAGATTCATCTGGCTTGCTATGGTCATTGCGATGCTATAGAATCTGGTTGGAAAATTCAATTTTATCGACATTTTCGACTAATATCGTGGTGACCTAACTTTCTTGCATATATTAGGAGGATAAATACTACTGGCATACTATAGTCATTGGAATCCTGTAGAATCTGGCTGGAAAATACAATTTTATTGACATTATCGACTAATATCGTGGCGAGCTAACTTTCTTGCATACAGAAGGAAGAAATATCTTATTGGCGAGATATAGCAATTGCAATGCTATAGAATCTGGCTGGAAAATTCAATTTTATGACATTTTCGACTAATATCGCGGTGACATAACTTTCCTGCATATATAAGGAGGAAAGATTCTACTGGCGTGCTATAGTCATTGCAATGCTATAGACTCTGGCTGGAAAATTCAATTCGATTGACGTTTTCGACTACTATCGTCGTGAACTCACTTTCTTGCATATGCAAGGAGGAAAGATGCTACTGGCGTACTATAGTAATTGCAGTCCTATAGAATCTGGCTGGAAAATTCAATTTTATTGACGTTTTCGGCTAATATCGTGGTGACCTAACGTTCTTGCATATATAGGGAGGAAAGATTCTATTGGCGCGCTGTGGCCTTTACAATGCTTAGAATATGGCTGGAAAATTCAATTTTCTTGACATTTTCGACTAATATCGTGGTGAGCTAACTTTCTTGCATAAATACGGAGGAATGATTTTATTGGTGCGCAATAGCCACTGTAATTCCATAGAGTCTGCTTGGAAAATTCGATTTTATTGACATTTTCGTCTGATATCGTGGTGAGCAAGCCCACTTGCATAAATAGGTATGAAATACTCTATTGGCGTGCTATAGCCATGTCGATGAAATAGAATCTGGCTGGAAAATGCAATTTCATTGACATTACCAATACTTTCGTGGCGATCTAACTTTCTTGCATATATAGGGAGGAAAAATTCTACTGGCGTACTATAGTCATTGGAACCCTATAGAATCTGGCTGGAAAATACAATTTTATTGACATTATCGAATAATATCGCGGCGAGCTAACTTTCTTGCATACATAAGGAAGAAATATCCTATTGGCGAGCTATAGCAATTGCAATGCTATATAGTCTGGCTGGAAAATTGAATTTTATGACATTTTCGAATAATATGGCGGTGACCTAACTTTCCTGTATATATAAGGAGGAAAGCTTCTACTGGCGAGGTATAGTAATTGCAATGCTATAGAATCTGGCT
>NW_016940728.1:0-528 GCF_001483705.2 Eufriesea mexicana | reverse complement strand
GTCCGCCGCAATGCAGTGTAAAGCACAAAAGGCAAAGATATTCCGATCTAATCTGACTTAAGCTAATCTAACCAAACGTAGGGTAGCACAGCGCAGAGACCTGTATTGCGGTCTTTCCCATAGCCAATCTAAGCATATCTGATCACAGTGTAAGGCAGAAATCCACCGAATAGCAGTTCGTAGCAAAAAAAAGTCATAGCTGTTCTAGCCCAGCCTGTCCAAAAATAACACAAGTATGCGTAACTTAACCCGACCTAACGTGCCTTGACCGTCAGTTGCTGACTTCCACAAAGCCAACCAGGATATGCTAGAGTGCAGTAGAGCACAGGAATCCTTGCCGTGTAAGGCGCAAATGTAGAACATACTAACCTAACATGTCCAAGCCTAACCTAACCAAACGTAGCCTAACTCAACGTAACGAGCCTATACCACTATTGCTGGCCCTTTTATAGCCGACCTGCATATATTAGAGCGCAGCGGCGTGAAGAAATACGCAGAATGGCATTGCATGGCAAAAAGGTCAAACAT
>NW_016940727.1:1494-2905 GCF_001483705.2 Eufriesea mexicana | reverse complement strand
GTTACAGCAGAGCCGTGCCGTATGCTCCATCATGACGGGCGGTCCGGGGATCGGGACGGCTCCGTGGCGATCATCGCCAGGGGACTTCTGCGGACACCCGCACCAACGCAGCTTCACAGCGGCGGGGATTCGTGGCGGTCTCCTGGAACAACGTGGCCGTGTTGGGATGCTAGGTCTCCACCATACGCGTCCTCTCGTCGTGCGAGAGGTACCGGGAAGAGCTCGGAGGTTTCCTTAGTGGACACATCGCTCGTCGGTTCTGGTCCTAGGGGACTTCAACGCCCACTCCGTGGCGTGGGGTTCCCGCGATCAGACGTACGGGGGGAGGCCCTGCAAGATTGGGCCGCGTTGTTAGATCTCCGGTTGCTCAGCTGGGGTTCCGTAAGCACGTGTTTCCGGTGGAACAGCAGGTCCATCGTGGACAGCTCTGCGGCGGGTCACGGTCTGGTGCGCGGCGGTGGTGGTGGAAACGCTTAGCGACCACCTCCACATCACCGTGATGCTTGCCGTCACTTCTCACACCGGTCTGGAGCCATCCAGCGGGAAGCACGCCACCGCGCCGCGAAAGGCGCTCAGGCGCCTCGACCGCGACTTCTTCGCCGCGGCCGTCCAGATCGTCGCCTGGGCTGATGGGGCCGTCGGGCGCGAAAACGAGAGGCGGGGTTAGGGGCAAAGCGGCTAAGGGCGGCTATGACGAGCGCATGCGACGTCGCCATGCCGCGCGAGTGGGAGCCACCTTCGCGGGATGCAGTGCACTGGTGGTCGGCCAAAATCGTGCAGCTCCGGGAGCTCTGCGTGCTCGCCCGGTGCCAGTACAACCGGGCGCGGCGCCGACGACGCGCGGTGTCCGCCGAGCATATCGCGCGCCTCTATCGCGAATACCGGTCAGCGGTGGGCGAGCTCCGGATGGCGTTTAGCAGAGTCAAATCTCGACATTGGGACGAAATCCTCGCGACGCTCGAAATCGATCCGTGGGGACGCCCCTATAAATTAGTAATTGGGAAGTTAAGGGCATGGGCGCCCCCAGTTACCGTGCGTATGAACCCCGAGCTCCTGCGGCGGGTGATCGACACCCTCTTCCCTGTGGCGGCGGAGGAGTGGGTGTAACCCGTTGCAGTGCGATCGGCACTGGTCCGATGGTCCTGCGAGCTGGGGGTCTCGCGCGAGGAGTTGTACCGTGCGGTCGTTAAGATGGGGGCGAGGAGCACCGCCACCGGACCGGACAGCATCCCAGGCCGAGCCTTTGCACTGGCTATGGAGGTGTGGTGTGACCGTGTGCGACTGATGTTCGGCAGCTGCCTCAGGACCGGTCGGTTCCCGGCATGTTGGAAGAGAGCGAGGGTCGTCATGATCCCGAAATCAGGGAAGCCGCCGGACACGCCGAAGGCATACCCGCTGATATGCCTGCTCG
>NW_016940727.1:0-1331 GCF_001483705.2 Eufriesea mexicana | reverse complement strand
GATGAACTGCGGGGTTCCACAGGGATCGGTACTCATGCCGATCCACTGGGACCTCGCGTACGACGCCGTGTTGCGCACTCCCCTCCACTGCGGCCTGAGCCTGATGTCTTACGCGGACGGCACGCTGGTGATGGCCGCTGGGTCGAGTAGGCAGGAGCCCACGCTGCGCGTGGAAAGCGGCGTGGCCCGCGTCGCGAATAGCATCCAGCGGCTCAGGCCGAGTATCTCCCCCGAGAGGGCCGAGACAATGTGACTTTGCCATCGGCACAACGGGAAGCCGCCCAAGTCCCTGTTGCGCGTGGGGAACGTCGTCGCCGGGGTACGGGACCGAATGAAATATCTCGGTCTCGTCCTCGATAGCCACTGGAAGTCCGACGAGCATCTTCTCGCTGGAACCACGCCTGGAAGGTAAGGCGGGGGCGCTGCGTCGCCTGCTACCCAACCTGGGTAGGCCAGACGGGAGTCTGCGCCGACTCTACACGCGAGTCGTTCGCTCGGTGGCACTTTACGGGGCTCCGATCTGGGTTAACGACCTGGTCGCTAGCCCGCGCAGTTTGGCGATTCTCCGGCGATTCGCTCGCACGATGGCGATCAGGGTCGTACGCGGTTTCCGCCCGATATCCCTCGAGGCGCCGATGGTCCTGGCGGGTGTTCCGCCGTTCGAACTGATAGCGGGGGGGGGGGCCCGTATCTATGGAAACCTATACGCTGACGGCGGCGGTGCTCCTTGAGATGGGGCCGTTTCGTTGTGGCGAAGGGCATGACAGTCCGTGAGGACCGCCTGGCGAGCTCGGCTGAGGAAGCCAAGCAGCCGTCGGCGTCGGGCGATCGAGGCTGTGCTCCCCGTGCTGGATGCATTGGGAGCGCAACGGCAGCCGGACCACTTTCCTCCTGTCACAGGTGCTTACCGGGAACGGGTGCTTCGGGGAGTACGCGTGTTGTATCGGGCGGGAACGTGAGACGCGGTGTCGTCATTGCGGGGATGGGCGGGACCAGACGCAGTACACGCTGGAGGAATGTCGGGCGTGGGCTGGCGAGCGCCGGCTACTTCTTCGCGTGGTGGGTTGGAACATTTCACTCTCTGTCGTCATGGCGCGGATGACGGAGGGCTTAGGTGTGTGGCGTGCCGTGGCCTCCTTCTGCGAGGAGGTTGTGCTACAGAAGGATGCCGCGGAGAAGGCCCGCGAGCCTAGCGCGTGCTCCTCGCGAGTAGGGAGGTGGAGGCTGCAAGCGCGGAGTCGGTGGGCGGCGCGCGCACTGCCGAATGTGTTAACGCGTTAGACCTCCGCATTCGCGAGCGACCATATACCTACGGCAGTGGAGACCAGCCC
>NW_016940726.1:0-994 GCF_001483705.2 Eufriesea mexicana | reverse complement strand
TCCGCTTGGTTCTGCAGTAGAGACATCTTCATGTTAGTTTGTGTTAGGCATGGATATGTTATGTTTGGCTTGGTTAGGATAGGCTATTCCGACTTTTGTGCATTACGCTGCTATTACGTGGGATTCAGCGATCTACTGTGCTCTACTGCACTCTGCTTGACTATGGGCAAGGCAGGAGCAGTTACCACCGGACGTCATATTGGGTTGTGCTACGTTCGGTTAGGTTAGGTTAGGTCAGGTTAGGTTGGGAGATGTACGGCCTTTGTGCTGTTCATTGCAATGCGGTGGATTCCTACGCTCTACTGTGCTCTAGTGCATTCTGCTTTTCCTTGCGGAAGCCAGCAATAGTGGTCTGCTCATGTTAGGTTAAGCTAGGCTACGTTTGCTTGTGTTACGTCAGGCTAGGTTCGGAAAGGCTACATGGTCTTCTGTGCCATTCACTGCCATTCGGTGGATTTATGCGCTCTACTGTGCGCCAATGTGCTCCGCTTGGCTCTGCGGTGGCCATAAACAGTGGTCTCGGCACGTTAGGTGTGTCTGGTTACGTTTGGTTATGTTACGCTTTATTATGCTAGGATGGGATAGCTTCAAGTTTTGTCATATACTGCTGCTCGGTGGATTCCTACGCTCTATTACATGGCTCTAATATGGTCTGTTTGGTCCCGGGGGCCTGCAAAGTTGGTGCAGGCACGATATTTTGAGCTATGCTGCGTTTGTTTAGGCTGGTTTGGGTCAGGTGATGTTTGGGTATCGTTGACTTTTGAACTATACACAGCATTGCGAAGGATTTCTGCGCTCTACTGTGCTTTAGCATACTCTGCTTGGCTCTCGTGCACCAGCAACAGTGGTGTCGGCACATTAGCTTGAGTTATGCTTCGTACGGCCGTGTTACGTTTGGCTAGTGTCGGAAAGGTTACCTTCGAACTTTGTGCTATACACTGTTGTTCGGTGGATTTCTGGGACCTATTTGGCTCTACTATTCTCTGTTTTGCCC
>NW_016940725.1:0-3051 GCF_001483705.2 Eufriesea mexicana | reverse complement strand
ATTTATGGATGTATGTATGGATGTATGTAAGGATGTATGTATGGATGTATGTATGGATGTATGCATGGGTGTATGTATGGTTTGTATGTATTGATGTATGCATGAATGTATGAAAGGATGGATGGATTGTTGGGTGGATGCATGGATGGATGTATGGTTGCGTGTATGGATGGGCGAATGTACTGATGTATGTATGGATGGACGAATGGTTGTATGTATGGATGTATGTTCGGATGTATCTGTAGATGTATATATGCATGAGTGTACGGGTGTTTGTATGGATGTATGGATGGTTGCATGTATGGATGTATGTGTGGATGTATGTACTGATGTAAGTGTGAATGTTTGGATGGATGGACGCATGAGTAGATGGATGTATGGATGGATGGATGTATGGATGGGTGGATTTATGGATGTATGGATGCATGGTTGGATAGATTTTAGGATGGGCGGATGGATGGATGGATGTATGGATGCGTGTATGGAAGGGAGAATGTACGGATGTATGCATGGATGGATGAATGGCTGTATGTATGGATGAATGTACGGTCGTATCTATGGATTTATCTATGGATGAGTGTATGGATGTGTGTACGGATGTATCTATGGATTTATATATGGATGAGTGTATGGGTGTATGTATTGACGTATCTATGGATCTATGTATGAATGGATGACTGTATGGTTGGATGGATTTGTGGATGTGTACGTGTGTGGATGTATGGATGGATGGATGTATGGATGGATGGATGTATGGATGGATGTATGTATGAATGTAAGGATGTCTGTATGTATGGATGTTTGAGTGTATGGATGAATGTATGGGTGGGATGATGTGTGGCTGGATGGATGTATGGAAGGATGAATGTATGGATTAATTGATGTATGGACGGAAGGCTGTATCGATGGATGGATGTACGGATGGGTTGATGTATGGAAGGACGGACGTAGGTATGTATGGATGGATGAATGTATAAATGTATTGATGTATGGATGGATGGATATATCGATGGATGGAAGTACGGATGGATGGATTTATGGATATATGTATGTGTGTATGTATGGATGTATAGATGGTTGGATGTATGTATGGATGGATGGACGCATGAATGGACGGATTTACGGATGTATGCATGTATGGATGGATGAATGAATGGATGAATGTATGGGTGTATGTAAGGATTATGTCTAGATATGTGTATGGATGTATGGATAGATGGATGGATTGGTCGGTGGACGTATGGAAGGATGGATGTACGGAAGGGTGTATGTATGGATGAATGCATGTTGGGATGTATGGTTGAATGGACGCATGGATGTACGAATGTATGGGTGTACGGATGAATGCATGTATGGATGGAAGGATGGATGTATGGATGTATGGATGTATGGATGTATTCATGTATGGATGTACGAATGTATGGATGTACGAATGTATGGATGTACGGATGTATGGATGTATGGATGTATATCTGTATGGATGTATGGATGGATGGATGTATGGATGGATGAATGTATGGATTAATTGATGTATGGACGGATGGCTGTATCGATGGATGGATGTACGGATGGGTTGATGTATGGAAGGACGGACGTAGGTATGTATGGATGGATGAATGTATAAATGTATTGATGTATGTATGGATGGATATATCGATGGATGGAAGTAAGGATGTGTGGATTTATGGATATATGTATGTGTGTATGTATGGATGTATAGATGTTTGGATGTATGTATGGATGGATGGACGCATGAATGGACGGATTTACGGATGTATGCATGTATGGACGGATGAATGAATGGATGAATGTATGGGTGTATGTGAGGATTATGTCTAGATATGTGTATGGATGTATAGATAGATGGATGGATTGGTCGGTGGACGTATGGAAGGATGGATGTACGGAAGGGTGTATGTATGGATGAATGCATGTTGGGATGTATGGTTGAATGGACGCATGGATGTACGAATGTATTGTACGGATGAATGGACGTATGGATGGAAGGATGGATGTATGGATGTATGGATGTATGGATGTATTCATGTATGGATGTACGAATGTATGGATGTACGAATGTATGGATGTACGGATGTATGGATGTATGGATGTATATCTGTATGGATGTATGGATGGATGGATGTATGAGTGGACGGATGTATGGATGGCTGCAGGCATGGATGTATGTATGGATGCATTTGCGGATGTACCTGTGGATGTATGTATGGATGAGTGTATGGGGGTATGCATGGACGTATGGATGTACGTATAAATGGATAAGTGCATGGATGGGTGGATTTATGGATGTATGGATGTGTGGATGGATGGCTGTATGTATGGATGTATGTACGGTTGTATCTATGGATGTATGTAAGGATGAGTGTATGGGTGTATGTATGGTCGTATGGATGTATGTAAGGATATACTTATGGATGTACATATGGATGGGGTGATGTGTGGCTGGATGGATGTATGGAAGGATGGATGTGTAGATTAATTGATGTATGGACGGATGGCAGTATCGATGGATGGATGTGCGGATGGGTTGGTGTATGGAAGGACGGGCGTAGGTATGTACGGATGTATGAATGTATGGATGTATGGATGCATGGATTCATGGATGTATGGACGTAGGGAAGAACGAATGTATGGATTTACGGATGTATGGATGTATGGATGTATATACGTAAGTGTGTATGAATGGGTGGACGTACGTGTTGATGTATGTATGGATGTTTGGATGGATGGATGGATTTTTGGGTGGATGTACGGTTTGATGGATGTATGGATCGATGGATGCATGAATGGGTGTATGTATGGATGTATGAATGTATGGATGTATGGATGCATGGATGTATGGATGTATGGACCTATGGATGTACGAATGTATGGATGTACGGATGAATGGATGTATGGATGGAAGTACGGATGATTGTATGTATCGATGTATGGCTGTATGGATGGATGAATGTACGAATGAATGGATGCACGGAGGCATGGATGTATGGATGTGAGCGTGGTTAAATGGATGCGTGGATGGAAGGAAAAATG
>NW_016940724.1:0-1497 GCF_001483705.2 Eufriesea mexicana | reverse complement strand
ATCCCTACATCCATCCATCCACACATCCATCCATCCACACATCCATTCTTCCATACATCAATGAATCCATACAAACTCCCATCCATATATCCATGGATACATACATCCATTCACCCATGCATCCATCCACCAATCCATCCATCCAACCATACATTCATACATACAACAATCCATACATCCATACATCCATATATCCATCAACTCGTACTTCCATCCTGCGATACATCCATCCATACATACATCCATACATATATACATCCATACATATATACATCCATACATACATACATCCGTACATCCGTCCATTCTTACCACAACCCGTCCATACATCCATCCATCCATACCGCAACCTATCCACACATCCATCCATCCACACATCCATCCATCCATACATCCATCCTTCCATACATACATCCATCCATAAATCCACCAATTCATACATCCATGGATCCATAAATCCATCCATCCATACATCCATCCACAAATGTATCCGTCCTTCCATACATCCATACATACGTCAATACGTACATCCACACATCCATACATCTATACATACATACTTCCATGCAACAATCCATTCATCCATCCACTCATCCATACATACATCAATACATATATCCATCCGTGCATACATCCTCACATCCATACATCCATTCATACATACCTCCACACATCCGTACATCAATTCATACGTACATCCATACGTCCATGCACCAATACAAACATCTATTCAACCGTACATACGACCATACATACAGCGATACATACATCCATGCATCCATATGTCCATAAACACATCTATCCGTACATCTATCCATCGATACATCCATCCATCCATACATGTATTCGTGCATACATCCTCACATCCATACATCCATTCATACATACCTCCACACATCCGTACATCAATTCATACGTACATCCATACGTCCATGCACCAATACAAACATCTATTCAACCGTACATACGACCATACATACAGCGATACATACATCCATGCATCCATATGTCCATAAACACATCTATCCGTACATCTATCCATCGATACATCCATCCATCCATACATGTATTCTTCCATACATCTATGCATCCATACAAACACCCATCCATATATCCATGGATCCATACATACATTCACCCATGCATCCATCCACCAATCCATCCATCCAACCATACATTCATACATACATCAATACATACATCCATCCATCTATTCACCCACCCATCCATAAATACAGCGATCTGTACATCCATTCATCCATCCATACATCCATCGATACATCCATCCATCCAAATATCCATACATATATATATACACACATACATACATACGTAAATACGTCGATTCATACCTCAATCCAACCATCCATCCATCCATCCATACAGTCAGCCTTCCTTAGATCCATCCATTCTTACATCCATCCTCCCATACGACCATCCATTTATACATCCACCGATCAATACAGCCAGCCATCTATACATCCAACCTCCCATACC
>NW_016940723.1:0-962 GCF_001483705.2 Eufriesea mexicana | reverse complement strand
GCACAGATGTCTGAGCTATCCAGTTCTAACCTCATCAAACGTAATATAAACGAACGTGGCATATCCCAACCTAAGCAGCCGAGGCCACCCTTGCGGACATCCACAGAGACAAGCAGAATGTACTGGGGCACAGTAGATCACAGAAATCCACCGAAAAGCTGCGTAGAGCACAAACGTCAGAGCAGCCCTTCCTAACCTATCCAAACGTAACTTACCCAAACGCAACCTAAATGAACCTAACATTATTTACTAGACGGATATAGCTGACCTTTACAGAGACAGGCAGAGTGCACTAGATCACACTAGTTCGCATATATCCACCGCCTTGCAGGGAAAAGCACAAAAGTCGAAGATATCCTAACATAACCTGACCTAACTTAACCTTACCGAACGTAGCGTAACTCAACAGAGCGTGCCGCGATAGCAGTTTCCGGACTCCCCAGGGCCAAGCAGAATGGAGAAGAGCACAGCAAATAACTGGAAACCTCCGAAGAATAGTGTATAGCACGAAAGTCGTAGCCATCCTATCCAAACGTAACCTGACATAACCTAATCAAGCGTAGCCTAACATAACCTGACAAGACGAGACCACTATTGCTGGCCTCCACCGAAACAAGCTGAATGTACTAGGGCACAGTAGAGCGCACAAATCCACTGCATTTCAGTGAATAGCACAAAAGCCCTTGACATCCTAGCATAACCTGGCCTAATCTAACATAACTTAACGCAGCATAACACAACATGACGTGCCACGGCCACTGCTTCTGGCCTCCCCGGGGTGAAGCGGAGTGTAGTAGAGCACAGCAGGTCGCTGAAGACCATCGAATAGCAGTGTAAGTCACAAGAGTCAATGCAGCATATCCTAACCCAGCCAAACGTGACATGCCCAAACGTAACGCAACTCAACCTAAATTGACCAGACCACAATTCCTCGCCGCCGCAGAGACAAGAGGAGTGCACCA
>NW_016940722.1:0-979 GCF_001483705.2 Eufriesea mexicana | reverse complement strand
ACTGTTATTCGGTGTACTTCTGTGACATACTGTGCTCTACTACATTCTGCTTGGACACGTGAAAGCCCGGAGCTGTGGTCCCTGCTCGTTATGTTGGGTTATGCTACGCTGGGCTAGGTTTGGTTAGGTCAGGTTATGCTAGGATAACCACGGCGTTTGTGCCAATCACTGCATTGCGTTGGATTTCTGCCTGTACTGCGCGTTGGAGCGTTGTTCTGGCTTCTGTGGAGGCGAGCAGTGGTTGTCTCGTCAATGTTAGATTGAGTTATGTTACGCTTGGACATGTCACGTGTGGCTAGGTTAGAATGCGCTACATTGACTTCTGTGCTTTACACTGCTATTCGGTTGATTCCTGTGATCTACTGCGCTCGACTACATTCTGCTTTACTCCGGGGACTCCAGGAGCAGTGGTCGTGGCAATTCATGTTGGGCTATGCTGCGTTCGTTTAGGTTAGATTATTCAGCTAAGGCTCGAATATCTACGGCTCTTGTGCTATTCACTGCAATGCGGTGGATTTCTGCGGTCTACTGCGCTGTGGTACTTTCTTCTCGTCGCTGTGGAGACCAGCAATCGTGTTCTCGTTATGTTAGGTTGATTTTGGCTACGTTTGCATGAGCTACGTTTGGATAGGTGAGGATAGGCTACTTTCACTTTTGTGCTATACACCGGTATTCGGTGAGCTTCTGCGCCCTCATGTGCTGTAATATGCCCTGCTCTCGTCTGCAATGGCCAGTAACGGTGGTCTCGGCTCGTTAGGTTGAGTAAGGTTGCGTATCGTTAGGTTAGGTTAGGAAGACTCAGGTTAAGCTAAGTTTGGTTAGCGTAGCCACGTCCTTCGTACTATACACTGTTATTCAGTGGACATTTGTGACCTAATGTGCTCTAAAACATACTGCTTGGCTCAGGGGAGGAGAGCAATGAGAGTATCCATGGCACTCTACGTTGTGTTATGTTAAGACTGGTAAGGTCAGCTTTAGC
>NW_016940721.1:0-1487 GCF_001483705.2 Eufriesea mexicana | reverse complement strand
TTTTCCATCCAGATTCTATAGTATTGAAATGGCTATAGCACGCCAATAGATTCGTTCCACCTTCTTTATGCATGAAAGTCATCTTTCCACGATGTTAGTCAAAAATGTCAATAACATTGAACTTTCCAGCCAGATTCTACGACATTGCAATCTCAATAGCACTCCAAAAGGTTCCTTCCTCCTTACTTATGCATGGAAGTCATTTCACCACGACATTAGTCGAAAATGACAATAAAATTGAATTTTCCAGGACGATGCTATAGCATTGCAATGTCTATAGCACTCCAGTAGAATCTCTCCTCCTTGTTTACGCAAGAAAGATAGCTCACCAAGATATTAGTGGAAAATGTCAATAAAATTGAAATTTCCAGCTAAATTCTACAGCATTGCAATGTCTATAGCACGCCAATAGAATCTACCCTGCTTATTTAGGCAAGAAAGGTAGCTCACCACGATAATAGCCGAAACTGTCAATAATATTGAACTTTACAGCCAGATTCAATAGTATTGAAATGGCTATAGCACGCCAATAGAATCATTCATCCTTATTTATGCAAGAAAGTTAGCTCTCCACGGTATTAGTCAAAAATGTTAATAAAATAGAGTTTTCCAGCCAGATTCTGCTGCATTGCAAAGGCTATAGTACGCCAATAGTACCTATCCTACTTATATATGCAAAGAAGTTGGCTCACCACCATATTAGCCGAAAATGTCAATAAAATTGAATTGTCCAACCACAATCTATATCATTGCAATGTCTACAGCACGCCAATAGAATCTACCCAGGTTATTTACGCAGGAAAGGTAGCTCACCACGGTAACAGTCGAAACTGTCAAAAATATTGAACTTTCCAGCAGGATTGTCTAGCATTGCAAAGCCTATAGCACGCCAATAGAATCTTTCCTCCTTCCCTATGTAAGGAAGATAGCTTACCACGAAATTAGTCGAAAATGTAAATAAAATTGAATTTTCCACGATGATACAGTTGCAATGCAATGCCTGTAGCACGCCAATAGAATCTCACCACCCTATATATGCGAGAAAGTTATTTAAGTTATTTCACAACGATATTAGCCGAAAATCTCAATAAAACTGAATTTTCCAACCACATTCTACATCATTGCAATGTCTATAGCACGCCAAAAGAATCTACCCTGCTTATTTAGGCAAGAAAGATACCTCACCACGATAATAGTCGAAACTGCCAATAGTTTAGAACTTTCCAGCCAGATTCTAGAGCATTGCAAGGCCTATAGCACGCCAATAGTATTTTTCCTCCTTACCTATGCAAGGAAGTTAACTCACCGCGTAATTAGTCGAAAATGTCAAAAAATTGAATTTTGCAGGAAGATTCTATTGCATTGCAATGCATATAGCACGCCAAGATAGTCTATCCTACTTATATATGCGAGAATGTTATCTTCCCACGATATTAGACGAAAATGTCAATATAATTGAATTTTCCAACCACACTCTATATCATAGC
>NW_016940720.1:0-342 GCF_001483705.2 Eufriesea mexicana | reverse complement strand
ACTGACATCATCTGACATGACCTGACCTGACATGACCTGGGCTGACCTGACTTGACCTGACCTGACCAGACCTGACCTGACCATACCTGACCTGACCAGAACTTACCTGACCTGAGCAGCCGCGACCTTGCCTGGCCTGACCTGACCTGATGTGACCTGAGATGACATGATCTGATCTGAAGTGAACTGACCTGAACTGACCTGATCTGACCAGACATGATCTGGCCTGGCCTGACCTTACCGGACCTGACCTGAACTGACCTAACCTGACCTGACCTGACCTAACCTGACCTGACCTGACCTGGGCTGACCTTACCTGACTGATCTGACCTGACCTGACCT
>NW_016940719.1:0-546 GCF_001483705.2 Eufriesea mexicana | reverse complement strand
TTTGGTTAGGTTAGAACAGGATAGCGTAGGCCTTTGTGCTATACACTACTTTCATTGGATTTCTGCGCTCTACTGCGCTATAATAAGCTCTCTTGCCAGCAGTAGTGCTCTCTGCACGCTAGGTTGAGTTATTCTTCGTTTCGGTATGTAAGGCTTTGTCATGCTAGGTTACGATATCTTTGCCTTTTGTGCTTTGCACTTATGTGCGGCGGAATTCTGCGCTCTCCTGCGCTCCTGTATATTCAGCTTGGCTCTGGGGAGGTCAGCAATAGTGGAGAAGGTACGTCATGTTGGATATGGTTACGTTTGGTTCCTTCAGGTTAGGCTAGGTTAGGCTAGGATATCACCGTCCTTTGTGCTGTAAACTGCTTTTGGCGACTGTCTGTTCCCTACTGTGTACTAGTATGTTCTGCGCGGCTCGAGAAATGCCGGCATTAGTGGCCTCGGCGCGTTAGTTTGAATTAAGCTACGTTCGGCTATGTTACGTTGGGATACGTTAGGGTAGGTTGGCTTCAACTATTGTGCCATGCACTGATATTCTATGGA
>NW_016940718.1:0-378 GCF_001483705.2 Eufriesea mexicana | reverse complement strand
TCAAATGAATCCTAACCTAACACAAAATAACCTAACATAGCCGAACGCAGCCTAACTCAGACTAACGTGCGGAGAGCAATACTGCTTGTCCCCCGTCGCCAAGCGGAATATACTAGAACGTAGAAGAGCGCAGAAATCCACCGTATAGCAGTGTATGGCAGAGAAGTTTATGCTACCCGATCCTAAACTGTCCAAACGTAACATAACTGAACGTTACCTAATTCAGCTTATCGCGCTACGGCCGCCATTGCTGGCATCGCGGGAGCCAAGCAGAGTATAGCAGAGCGACGTAGAACGCCGAAATCGAACGAACTGCACTGTACAACACAAAAGTCGAAGCTGTCCCAACGAAACCAAACTATGCCTAGCCTAACCAAA
>NW_016940717.1:0-272 GCF_001483705.2 Eufriesea mexicana | reverse complement strand
CTGCTACGTTGTGTCTTTCTATGGACCACTGTGCTTTAGTATATTCTGCTTGGCTCTGGGGTTTCAGCAATAGCGGCCTCGGCACATTCGGAAATGTTAGGGTACATTTGATTATGTTACGCTTGGATCGGTCAGGGCAGGGCAGCTTTGGCCTTTCAGCAATACACTGCTATTCGTTGGATTTGTGCGCTCTACAAAGCACCACTACTTTCTGCTCGGCTCTGGGGATGCCAGAAATAGTGGCCGTGGTACGAAAGTTTGAGTTAAGTTAC
>NW_016940716.1:0-993 GCF_001483705.2 Eufriesea mexicana | reverse complement strand
AATTCAATTTTATTGACATTTTCGAATAATATGGTGGTGAGCTATCTTTCTTGCATAAATAAGTAGGAGAGATTCTACTGGCGTGCTATAGCTATTGCAATGATATTTTATGTGGTTGGAAAATTCAAATTTATTGTCATTCTTGACTAATATCTTGGTGAGCTAGCTTTCTTGCTTAAATAAGGAGGAAAGATTCTATTGGCGTGCTATAGCCATTGCAATGCTATAGAATCTGGCTGGACAGTTCAATTTTATTGACAGTTTCGACTAATATCGTGGTGAGCAATCTTTCTTGCATAAATAAAGAGGGTAGATGTTATTGGCGCGCTATAGCCATTGTATTTCTATAGTATCCGGATAGAAAATTCAATTTTATTCACATTTTCGAATAATATGGTGGTGAGCTCACTTCCTTGCATAGGTAAGGAGGAAAGATACTTTTGGCATGCTACAGCCATTGCATTTCTATTGCATCTGGCTTGAAAACTCAATTTTATTGACATTTTCGAGTAATATTGTTGTGAGCTAACTTTCTTGCATAAATAAGGAGGAAAGGTTCTTTTGGCGTGCTATAGCCATTACGATGGTCTGGAATCTGCATGGAAAATTCAATTTTACTGACATTTTCGACTAATACCGTGGTGAGGAAACTTTTTTGCATAAATAAGGAGGAAAGATACTATTGGCGTGATATAGCCACTGCAATGCTCTGGACTCTGGCTGGAAAATTCAATTTTACTGACATATTCGACTAATATCGCAGTGAGCAACCTTTCTTGCATAAATAAGGAGGAAAGGTTCTATTGGCGTACTATAGCCATTGCAATGCTATAGAATCTGGCTGGACCGTTCAATTTTATTGACACTTTCGACTAATATCGTGGTGAGCTATCGTTCTTGCATAAATAAGGAGGGTAGATGCTATTGGCTCGCTATAGCCATTGTATTTCTATAGTATCTGGATGGAAAATTCAATTTTATTCGCATTTTCGA
>NW_016940715.1:0-595 GCF_001483705.2 Eufriesea mexicana | reverse complement strand
CTAAGCTAGCCCACCTTAACCTAACATAGCTCAACGTAATCTAAGTCAACCTAACGTGCCGAGGCCTCTATTGCTGGCCTCCCGTGAACACAGCAGAGCATATTAGAGCACAGTATAGGGCAGGAGCTCACCGAATAGCAGTATATAGCACAAAAGTCTATGCTATCCTCTCCTGCCCTAATCAAACGTCACCTGATCATACGTAGCATAAATAAGCCTAACATGCCGAGACCACAATTGCTGGCCTCCAATGTGTGGAGCAGAGCATATTAGAGGTCAGTAGAGCGCAGAAATCCACCGAATTGTAGTGAATAGCATGAAAGGCGAAGCTATTTTCCCCAAACCTAGCCTTAACCAAACCTGCCCGAACGTAACCTAACTCAACCTTCCGTGTCACGGCCACTATTGCTGGCCTCCACTGAGTCGAGCAGAGTATAATAGAGCAATGTAGAGCGCAGAAATCCACCGAATAGCAGTGCATAGCACAAGAGTCAAAGTTATCCTATCCTTACCCGACCAAACGAAACATATACAAACGAATCATAACTCAGACCTTCGCGCCGAGACCAACGCCGCTGTTATCTCCATAGCCAAG
>NW_016940714.1:0-841 GCF_001483705.2 Eufriesea mexicana | reverse complement strand
TTTATTGACATTTTCTACGAATATTGTGGTGAGAAAGATTTTCTGCATAAATACGGAAGAAAGGTCCTATTGGCTTTCTATAGTCTATAGCCATTGCATTGCAATAGAGTGTGACTGAAAAGTACACCTCTAGTGGAATTTTCGACTAATATCGTCGTGAGAAAGCTTTTCTGCATATACAAGCTGTAAACAATATATTCGTTTGCTATAGCCATTGCAATGCAATAGTGTCTGAATGAAAAGTCCATGTTTATTGCCATTTTCGACTAATATCGTGGTGAGCATGCTTTTATGCATAAATAAGGAGGAAAGATGCAATTGGTTTGTTGTAGCCATTGCATTGCAACAGAATCTGCCAGAAAGTTTCATTTCTTTTGACATTTTCGACTAATATCGTGGTGAGCAATTTTTCCTGCATGGGTAAGGAGGAAAGATTCAATAGGTTTGCTGTAGCCATTGCATTGCAACAGAATCCATCTGGAAAGTTCAATTTTTTTGACATTTTCGACTAATATCGTTGTGAGCAAGATTTTCAGCGTAAATAAGGAGGAAGGACAATTTTGGTTTATCATAGCCATTGCGTTGCAATAGAATCTGACTGGACAGTTCGATTTTATTGACATTTTCAGCTAACGTCGTGGAGTGCAACCTTTTCTGCATTAATAAGGGGTAAAGAGCCTATTGGTTTGCTATAGCCATTGCATTGCTACTGAATATGGCTGAAAAGCTCAATTTTATTGACATTTTCGTCCAATATTGTGGTGCGCAAAGCTTTCCTGCATTAATAAGGAGGAAATATTCTTTTGGATTGCTATATCCACTGCATTACAATAGAATCTGG
>NW_016940713.1:0-252 GCF_001483705.2 Eufriesea mexicana | reverse complement strand
AGAACAGCCATCTACTTGCCAAAGAATATGTCTATCCAAAATCTGTAATCTGTTATAGCTTGGCGAATAGATCGTCTAACGCGGTGAATCCAGTGGCAAGTACATCCACCTGCATGGCAGAGAATAGGCCTATTCAAAATCTGTAACCTGTTATAGCTTGGTGAATAGATCGCGTATCACATCCTATCTAATGGCAAGAACAGCCATCTACTTGCCAAAGAATATGTCTATTCAAAATCTGTAATCTGTTAT
>NW_016940712.1:0-281 GCF_001483705.2 Eufriesea mexicana | reverse complement strand
CATTAGTCGAAAATGTGAATAAAATTGAATCCCTCAGCCAGAATGTATTGCATTGCAATGGCTATAGCACGCCAATATAATCTTTCCTCCTTAGATATGCAAGAAGGTTAGCTCACATCGATACTGGCCGAAAATGTAAATAAAATTGATTCTTCCAGCCAGATTCTATAGCAATGCAATAGCTATAGGTCCCCAATACCCTCTTTCTTCCTTATTAAGGCAAGAATGTTAGCTCACGAAGATATTAGAAGATAGTGTTAATAAAATTTGATTTTCCAGCC
>NW_016940711.1:0-5569 GCF_001483705.2 Eufriesea mexicana | reverse complement strand
ACTTTACTGTGTTTTACGAAATTCTGTTTAGCCCTGCTGAGGCCAGCGAAAGTGGTCGCCGCATGTTATGTTGAGTTGCGCTACGTTTGGTTATGTCACGCTATTCGGACTGACGTCCGGATGGCTTTGACTTTTCTGCTCTGCGCGCCTGTTCCGTGTCTTTCTGTGCTCTACTTTCCACCAGTACGTTCTGATCGGCTCTGGGGAAGCCAGCAATAGTGATCGCTGCACGCTATGTTCAGTTAGGCTACGTTTGGTTATGTTATGTTGGTTTGGCTTAGATTCGGATAGCTTTACCATTCCTTCTGTACAGTTCGATTCGATGTATTTCTGAGCTATGCTCGCCTCTAATATGATCTGCTAGGCCCCAGGCAGGCCAGCAATAGTGTTCGCGTCATGTTAGATTGAGATAGGCTGCGTTCGGTTGTGTTACGATGGGTTGGGTTAGGATTAGGTAGCTTTGACTTTTGTGCTATGCGCTGCTATTCCGTGGATTTCTGCGCTCTACAGTGCTCTAGTACATTCAGCCTGTCCCTCGGGGTCCAGAAAACGCGGTCCCTGCGTACCATGTTGAGTTATGCTACGTTCGCATAGTTTAGAATGGTTCAGGTAGGTTTTGGGTACCTTTGACTTTTGTGCTGTACACTACGATGCGGCGGATTTCTGCGCTCCGCTGTTCTCTAGTATAACCCGCTAGGCTCTTGGGGGCGAGCAACAGATCTCGCGGAACGTTGGGTGAAGTAAGGTTAGGTTTGGTTATGTTACGATTGGCTAGGTCAGAATATGGTGGCCTTGACCTTTGCGTTATACACTGACATTCGATTGATTTCTGCGCTCGTCTGTGCTCTGGTATGTTCCGCTCGCCTCCGGGAGGCCAGCAATAGCGTCCTCGGTTCGATAGGTTGGGTTCCGTTACGTTCGGTTATGTTACGTTTGCCTACGTTGGGGTAGGGTATCTTTGACTTTTGTGCTATACACTGCTATTCGGTGGACTTCTGCGCTCTACTGCGGCATAATATTCTCTGGCTTGACCTGGAAATGTCAGAAATTTTGATCGCGGCGCGTCAGGTTCAGTTTGGTTACGTTTGGTTAGGTTTGGTTTGTTCGGATTAGGTTAGGATGTCTATGACTTTCGCGCTATACACTTCCATTCTATGGACCTCTGAGCTCTAATCTCTTCTAACATTCCCTGCTTGGCTGTGTGGACGCCAGTAATTGTCGGCTGGGCACGTTAGGCTGGGATTTGTTACGTATTATTTGATTAGGTTTGGTTATGTTAGGCTAGGGTATCTCTTACTTTCGTGCTGTGCACTGCTATTCGGACGATATTAGCGTTATACATTCCTCTACTATACTCTGCTCGACTCTGGGGTGACCAGGAATAGCGGTCGTGGCACGATACTTTGAGTTAGGTTACGTTCGGTTAGGATAGGTTATGCTAGGTTTGGTTAGGATGGCTTTGACTTTTGCGTTATACACTGCTTTTCAGTGGATATCTGCACTCTTCTGTACTATAATATTATCTGTCTTGCTCTGGGGAGGCCACCAAGAGAGGCGTCGGCTCGTTACGTTTAGTTACACTTCGTTCGGTTTGGTTAGGTTCGGTCAGTTAAGGTTAGATCATCTTTGACTTTCGTGCTATGCACTGCTGTTAGGTGGATTTCTACGCTGTACGTAGCTCTACAATACTCTGCTCGGCACTAGAGGGACCAGTAGTAGTGGCCTGGGCCCATTAGGTTGAGTTAGGCTACGGTTGGATACGTTATGTCAGCTTTGCTAGGTTTCGATATATTTGACTTTCGTGGAATACACTACTATTCGGTGGTTTTGTGCGCTCTACTGTGATCGAGTATTCCCAGCTTTGCTCTAGGAATTCCAGATATAGTGGCCGCCGCGCGTTAGGACATGTTATGTTACGTTTGTTTATGTTAGGTTAGGTCAGGTTCGGTTAGGATATCTTTTACTTTTCTGCTATACACTTCAATGCGGCCTATACCGGCGCTCTACTAAGCTGCACTATATTCTGCATGTCCCTGTAGGGATGAGCAATAGTGTTGTAGGCACTTTATGTTGGGTTGTGTAACGTTCGGTTCTGTTACGCATGGTTTGATTAGGATAGTATTATTTCGACTTTCGTGCAATATACTGCCATTCGGTGTTCTTCTGCGCTCTTCAATGCTCTTCTATACTATGCTCGACTCTGGGTAGACCAGCAATAGCGGACGAGGCGCGATAGGTTGTGTTATGTTACGTTTGGTTAGGCTAGATATGGGTACGTTTGGTTATGATGGCTTTGACTTTTGCGTTATACACGGCTGTTCGGTGGATTCCTGCGCTCTACAGTGCTCTAGTATACTCTGCTTGGCTCTGGGGAGGCCAGCAACAGTGGACTGGGCACGTTAATCTGAGGTGTATAACGTTTGGTTAGGTTAGGTTTGGTTAGGTTAGGGCAGGATAGATATAACTTTTACGGTATACACCGCTATTTGGTGGATCTTTGCCCGCAACGTTGCTCTAATATGCCCTCCCTGTCTCTGAGGAGGCCAGCAATATTATTCTTGGCTCAATACGTTGAGCTATGTTTCGCATTGCTTGTCTAGCTTAGGAAACGTTAGGTTAGGATGCTCTAGACTTTCGTGCTGCACACTGCACTGCGGTGGATTGCTGCGTTATACTGTGCTCTAGTATACTCTGGCTCTCGGGTGGCAAGCAAGCGTGGCATCGGCGTGTAAAGTTTGGTTAAGCTACGTTCGGTTATGTTACTTGCGGCTATGTTAGGATAGTGTAACTTCGACTGTTATGCTACGAACTGCGATTCTATTGTCTTCTGCGCTCTACTCTACAATAATATGTTCTGCTTGGCTCTGAGGATGGCAGCTCTAGAGGTCTCCGCTCGTTAGGAATAGTTATGCCACGTTTGATTACGTTACGTTTGGTTAGGTTAGGACAGAATATCTTTGACTTTTGTGCCACACACTGCTATACGTCGCACTTCTGTGATCCAATGTTCTCCACTACATTCTGCTTGGCTACGGGGATGCCAGCAGTATTGGTCTCAGCACGTCAGTCTGAGTTTTGTTGCGTTTGGTTGTCACGTTTGGCTAGTTTTCGATAGGGCAACTTTGAGTTTTCGCCTACACACTGCAATTCGGTGGATTTTTGCGCCCTGCATTGCTCTGATATACTCTGCTCGACCCTCGGGAGGTCAGCAGTAGTGGTCGTCGCATGTTAGGTTGAATTAGGTTACGATTGGTTTGGCTAGGTTACGTTGTATTAGGTTAATGTAGCATTGACTACTGTGCAACACGCTGTTTTTCTATGGACTTCTGCGCTCCTATGTGCGCTACCACAATCTGCTTGTCTCTGTGGACGCCGGGAATATTGCTCTCGGCACGTTGGGTTGAGTTATGTTACATTTGGTTGGGCTAGATTTAGTTATGTTTCGTAACGGTAGCTTTGACTTTTATGCTATACACTGCAATACGGGCTATCTTAGCGTTCTACGTTGCACTGCTATACTGTGCTTGGCTCTGGTGAGGCCAGCAGTGGCCGACGTGGCACGTCAGATTGGTTTATGTTACATACACTAGTGCTACGTTTGGTGAGGTTAGGAAAGGGCAGCTATGACTTTCGTGCTATACGCTGATATTCGGTGGATATCTGCCCCCTACTGTGCCCTAATTTGTTCTGCTTTTCTCTGGGGAGACCGGTAATTTCGATCACGACACGTTAGGAAGTGGTAGGTTACGTCTGGCCTGTTAGGATATATATGTTCCGTAAGAGTAGCTTTGACTTTAGTATTCTGCACTGCTACTCGTTGTATTCTTGCGATCTACATTGCTCTACATTACTCTGCTCGTGTCTGCGGAGGCCAGAAATTGAGACCGTGGCACGTATGTTTGAGAGAGGTTACGCTTCGTTTGGTTACGTTCCGTTACGTTTGGTTAGGATAGCTTTGACTCTCGCGCTGTTCACCGTTATTCGGTGGATCTGCTGTGCTCTACTATTTCCAGCTTGGCCCTCGAGCGGCCAGCGATAGTGCCTCGTCGCGTTACGCTAAGCAACGTTATGTATGGTTATGTTGCGTTTTGTTAGGTTAGTATATGACAGCTTCGACTTTTGTGCTACACACGGATATTCGGAGGATTTCTGCTTCTACTGCGGTTCCAGTATGTTCTGCTCGTCTCTGGGGGTCTGTAATGGTGGTCTCGGCACGTTAGGTTGAGTTATGTTACGTTTGGTTTGGTTACGTTTGGTAGGTTTGGTGAGGATAACTTTGACATTCGTGCCGTTCATTGCTGTTCCATGAACTTCGGCGATATGCTGTGGCGTAATATGTCGTGCTTGGCTCTGCTTAAGCCAGTATTGGTGGTCTCGACACGTTAGTTTGAGTTAGGTTACGTTCGATTAGGTTAGGAGAGGCTAATTGCGGATAAAATAGCTCGACTTTCGAGATATACACTGTTACTAGGTGGATTTCTGCGCTCTACAGTGCTTCGTTATCCTCTGTTAGGCCCTGGGGAGTCAAGCAATTATTGTCTCGGCACGACAGGTTGAGATATGCAACGCTCGCCTGTGTTAGGTTTGGCTAGGTAAGGGTAGGGTAGCCTATGCTTTTGTGCTACGCACTGCTATTAGGCAGATTTCTGCCCTCCACTGTGCCCTAATATGTTATGCTTGTCTCTGGGTAGCCCAGTATCAGTGGCCACGGCACGTTGGGTTGAGTTATGTTGCGTTCGGTTAGGTTGGGTTAGGTATGTCCTGTTGTAGTTTCTTTGACCTTCGTGCTTTACACTGTTATTCGGCGGATTCCTGTGACATAGTGTCCTCTACGATATACTGTTTGTCTCTGGGGAGGCCGGGAGCAGTGGACGCGGCAACTTGCTTTGAGTTAGACCACGATTGGTTAGGTTAGGTTAGGTCAGGATAGGTTGGGGCAACTTCCACTTTTGTGATATACACTGCATTGCGGTGGATTTCTGCGCTCTAGTGTGCTCTAGTACTTTATGCTCGACTCTGGGGATGTCAGCAGTAGTGGTCGCTGCACGTTAGGTCGGGTTAGGTTTCGTTTGGTTATGTTCCGATTGGTTAGGTTGGGAGAAGGTAGCTTCGACTCTTGTGCTCTACATTGCTGTTCGGTGTATTCTGAGCTCCACTGTGAACTGATATGTTCTCCTTGGCACCGGGAGGGGCAGTAGGGGTGGTATCGGCACCTTTTGCTGCGTTAGGCAGCGTTAGGCTGCGTTTGGGTGGGTTAGGTTTGGTCAGGTTGGGAGAGGTTATCTACACTTTTGTGCTTCACACTGCAACGCCGCTAATTTCTGTGATCTGCTGTGCTCTGTTACATTCAGCTTGGCTCTGTGGAGATGAGCAATTTTGGTGTATTGCGGTTAGGTGGAGTTATATTACGTTTGATTAGGTTAGGGTAGGGCAGCTTTAACTTCTGTATTATACTCTGCTTTCCGGTGGGGTTTTGTGCTGTACTGTGGCCTAACACGCTCCGCTTCGCTCCGCGGAGTCGAGAAACAGTGGCCGCGGCGCGTTTCGTAAAGTTAGGTTACGTTTCGTT
>NW_016940710.1:0-695 GCF_001483705.2 Eufriesea mexicana | reverse complement strand
GCTCAAAAGACAAAGGCGTCCTGTTCTAACCAGTCCAAACGTAATATAATCAAACGTATCATTACCTATCCGAACGCGCCGAGACCACTACTGCTAGAATCCACAGAGCCAAGCAGAATAAACTATAGCACAGTAGGGCGCATATAGCCGCCGAATAGGAGCTTGTAGCCCAAAAGTCAAATATGTCCTAACCTAAACCAACGAAATGTGAACTAACTAAACATAATGAGCCGAGACCAATGCCTCTGGCATCCCCTGTGCCAAGCAGAACCTACTACAGCACAGTAGAGCACAGAAATCCAACGAGTGGGAGTGTATAGCAGATAGTGAAAGACATCAAATCCAAACCCAACCAAACCAAGCCTAACCAAACGTAACATAATTCCACCTATCGTGTCACGACCACCATTGCTGGCCACGCAGGGTTGAGCAGAGTATAGCAGAGTAGGGTAGAGCGCGTATATCGACCGAACGGCAGTGTATAGCGCAAAAGTTAAAGCTACCACATCATAACCTAGCCAACCGTAACACAACCAAGCGCAACGTAATCCAACCTAACGTGCCTAGAACACTATTGCTGGCGTCCCAAGCGCCAAGCAGGATGTACCATGGCGCAGTAGAGCTCAGAAATGCACCGAATAGCAGTGTATTCCACGAATGCCGAAGCTATGCAGACGTAACGCAAACTAACATAA
>NW_016940709.1:0-534 GCF_001483705.2 Eufriesea mexicana | reverse complement strand
TATCATTGCGATGGCTATAGCACTCAAAATGCATCTTTCCTCCTTACTTAAGCCAGGAAGTTAGCCCACCACGATATTAGACAGAAGTGTCAACAAAATTGTATTTTTCATCCAAATCTATGTCATTGCAAATGCTATAGCACTCAAAAAGCATATTTCCTACTTACTTACGCAAGGAAGTTAGCCCACCACGATATTAGACAGAAGTGTCAACAAAATTGTATTTTTCATCCAAATCTATGTCATTGCAAATGCTATAGCACTCAAAAAGCATATTTCCTACTTACTTACGCAAGGAAGTTAGCCCACCACGATATTAGACAGAAGTGTCAACAAAATTGTATTTTTCATCCAAATCTATGTCATTGCAAATGCTATAGCACTCAAAAAGCATATTTCCTACTTACTTACGCAAGGAAGTTAGCTCACCACGATATAAGTCGAAAATGTAAATAAAATTGAGTTTGCCATCCAGATTCCGTAGCATTGCGATGGCTATAGCACGCGAAAAAGATCTTTCCTCCTTACCTATGC
>NW_016940708.1:0-1452 GCF_001483705.2 Eufriesea mexicana | reverse complement strand
AGCATAACCAAGCGTGACATAGCCGTACGCAAAGTAACTCAGACTAACTATCCTTTCCTAACCTAGCTAATCGTAACACTACCAAGCATAACCAAGCTACACCTAACGTGCCGCCACCACTACTGCTGGCAAACCCAGAAATGTGCAATGAATATTAAAAGAGAGTAGAGCGTAGAAATCAATAGAATCGCAGTGAACAGCAGAAAAGTCGAAGATACACAAACCTATCCCAAACAAACGCATCCCAACCTTACATAGCACGCTTAACAAAACGTACCACGACAACTACTGCTAGACTACCCAGAGGCAGGCAGAATATATTAGGACACAGTAGATCGCAGTAGTCCACGGCAGTGCAGTGTATCGTACAGAAGATAAAGGCATCCTAACCTAATCTGACCTAACCTACCCTAACCGAACGTAGCCCAACTGAAGGTAAGTAGCCGCGACCACAGTTGCTAGCCCCGCCAGCGTCAAGCGGAGCACAACACAGAGCCGTAGAGCGCAGAAATCCACAGAACAGCTGTGTATAGCACAAAAGTCAAGGCATCCTACCCGAGCATAAACAAACTTATCTTAACCAAGCGTAACCTAACACAGCCAAAACAAGCGCAACCTATCTCAACAAAACGTGCCATGACCGCTATTGCAGGAATCCTCAGATTCAAGCAGATACAATTAGAGAAATTCGGCGCACTGTTATCGACTGAATAGCAGTGTATAGCACAAAAGTCAAAGCCATCATATCCTAACCTAACCAAATGTAACGTAACCGAACGCGATTACACATTACCTAACGTGCCAAAGCCACAATTGGTGGCATCCACAGAGCCAAGCGTAACACAATAGATCGCAGCAGAGCGTAGGAACCACCCCAATGTCAGCGCGTAGCACAAAGGTCAAAGCCACCCTAACTGGACGTAACCTAACCTGACTTGGCCAAACGTAACCTAACTCAACCTATTGCACCACGACCGCTATTTATGGCCTCCCCCTAGCTGAGCAGAGCATAGTAGAGCAATGAGGAGCGCTGAAATCCACCGAATGGCAGTGTATGGCACAAACGCCATTGTTACCCTATCCTAACCTAAGCAAACGTAACCTAGCCAAATGTATCATAACTCTACCCAACGTGTTGGCAGCACTATTGCTGGCAACCCCAGAGTCGAAAAGAGTATAGTACAGCAGAGTAGAGCGCACTGAGCCAACAAATAGTAATGCATAGCACAGAAGTCAAAGATAACCTGACCTAACCAGGCCACACCTATCCTAACCATGCGTAGAACAACTAAACCTAACGTGCCGCGACCACTATTACCAGCTTCCCAGAGCCAAGCAGAACACACTAGAGCACAGCAGAGCGTAGAAATCCACCGCAAAACAGTGCAAACCACGAAAGTCACATCTCTCCAAACTTAACCCAAGCTAACATAACGTAACTGAAAGTAGCCT
>NW_016940707.1:0-789 GCF_001483705.2 Eufriesea mexicana | reverse complement strand
GAGATTCTGTTGCATTGCAATGGCTATAGCACGCCAATAGTATCTTTCCTCCTTATTTATGCGTGAAAGATTGCAGACCACGATATTGGTCGTAAATTACAATAGGTTTGAAATTTCCAGACAGATCCTATTGCATTGCAATTATTGCATTGCAATAGCTACAGCGCGCCAATAGAATCGATCCTCCTTATTTGTTCCAGAAAGTTTGCTCACCACTATATCAGTCGAAAATGTCTATAACATTGGACTTTCCAGTAAGATTCTATTGCACTGCAGCGTCTGCAGCACGCCAATAATATATTTCCACCTTGTATGTGCGAGATGGCTTGCTCACCACGATATAATTCGAAAATGTCATTAAAAACGAAGTCTCTAGTCTGATTCTATTACATTGCAATGCCTACATCAGGCCAATAGAATCTATCCACCTGATTTGTGCGAGAAAGTTTGCTCACAACGATATTGGTCGAAAATGACAATGGATTTGAACTTTCCAGTTTGATTCTACTACATTGAAATGGCTATAGCACGGCATTAGAATCTTTTCCACCCGTTTATGCAAGAAAGACTGCTCACCACGATATCAGTCGGAACTGATAATGAAATTGAACTTTCCTTACGGATTCTATTGCATTTCAATGGCTACAGTTCGCCAATATAATCTTTCCTCCTTATTTATGCGAGAAAACTTGCTCACCACCGCAGTATTCAAAATGTCAATAAAATTGAACTTTCCAGGAATATTCCATTGCATTGCAATAGATATAGCACGCCAATAGAATCAATCCT
>NW_016940706.1:0-943 GCF_001483705.2 Eufriesea mexicana | reverse complement strand
TTGCGTATGCTTGGATGGGCTAAGCACGGTCAGGTTAACTTAGCCTTTCGCGCAGTACACTACCATTCGGAGTATTTCTGCGCTGTACTGTGCTCTACTGTATCATACTTAGCCCAGGGAATGCCAGCAATAATGGCCTCGGCACGTTAGGTTTTGTTAGGTCACGTTTGGTTAGTCTTGTTTGGGTTAATTTCGGTAAGAGTAACTTTTACTTTTGTGCTATACACTGCTCTGCGGTGGCCTTCTGCGCTCCAGTGTGCTCTAATAAGCTCTGTTTGGCCCTGGAGTGGCCAGAAATAGTGGTATCGGCACGATAGGTTGGGTTTAGGTACGTTTGCTTATGTTACGTTTGGTTAGGTTAGGATAGAATAGCTCAGACTTTTGTGCCGTACGCTGCCATGAGGTGGATGTCCGCGCTCTACATTGCTCCACTACTGTCCGCTCGACTCTACGGAAGCGAGCAATACAGGTCGTGGCACGTTGGGTTGGGTTAGGTCATGCCTTGTTAAGATAGTATAGGTTAAGTTTGGATAGGATGCCTATGACTGTCGTGCTATACCCCGTTATTCGATATATTCCTGTGATCTGCTGTGCTATACCAAACTCTGCTTTGCTACGGGAAGGCCAGTAGCAGTGGCCGCTGCACGCTTTGTCCAGTTACCCTACGTTCGTTTAGGTTAGGTTCGGTCTGGTTATGTTGGGATATCTTCGACCTTAGTGCTGTTCACTGCAGTCCGTTTGGCTTATGCCCCATAGTGTGCTCTAGCATGTTCTGCTTGGCTCTGGTGTGGCCAGCAATGAAGGTCCCGTCAAGTTAGTTTGAGATACGTTGCGTTTGAACATGTCATGTTTGGCTACCTTGTGAGAGGCTTCATTGACATCTACGCCTTACACTGATATTCGGTGGATTTCTTTGAACTACTGCGCTCTGCTACATTCTGTT
>NW_016940705.1:0-555 GCF_001483705.2 Eufriesea mexicana | reverse complement strand
AGTTAGCTCTCCACTATATTAGTCAAGAATGTTAATAAAATTGAGTTTTCCAGCCAGATTCTACTGCATTAGAATGACTATAGCCCTCCGAACGGATCTTTCCTCCGTACCTATGATAGGAAGTTAGCTCGCCACGAAATTAGTCGAAAATGTCTATAAAATAGAATTTTCCAGGAAGATTCTATTGCATTGCAATGCCTAAAGCACGCCATAGAATCTATCCCAATTATATATGCGAGAAAGCTATCTCACCACGATACAAGCCTATAATGTCAATAAAATTGTATTGTACAACCACAATCTGTGTTTGTGTCATTGCAATGTCTACAGCACGCCAATAGAATCTACCCTGCTTATTTAGGCAAGAAAGGTAGCTCACCACGATAATAGCCGAAACTGTCAATAGAATTGAACTTTCCAGCAAGATTCTATAGCATTGCAAAGCCTATAGCACGCCAATAGTATCTTTCCTCCTTTTTCATGAAAGAAAGATAGCTCACCACGAAATTAGTCGAAAATGTCAATAAAATTGAATTTTTCAGGAAGATTCTATTG
>NW_016940704.1:0-663 GCF_001483705.2 Eufriesea mexicana | reverse complement strand
ACTGTCCTAACCAAACCTAGCCTAACCTAAAATAAGCAAGCGTAACCTAACTCAATCTATCGCATCACGACCGCTATTGCTGGAATCGCGAGATTCGAGCAGAGTTTGGCAGAGCATTGAGGAGCGAAGAAATGCACCCAGTATGACTGTATGGCACAAAAGTCATAGCCGTCCTATCCCAACCTGACAAAGCGTAACGTAACCAAACGTAACCTAACAAATTCTGACGTGCCGAGACCAACATTGCTGCCCCCACAGAGCCAAGTAGAACATATCAGAGCACAGTAGAGCGCAGAGATCCACCGAATAGCATTGTATAGCATAAAAGTCAATGCTACACAGCCCTAACCTGAACAGGCGTAGCATAACCTAACGTAACCTAACACAAACTAACGTGCCGAGACCGCTTCTGCTGCCCGCCACAGAAACTAACAGATCATACTAGAGCACAGTAGACCGCAGCAATCCACCGAATTGCAGTGCATAGCTCAAAAGTAAAAGCTAACCGTGCCAAACGTATCATAGCCCTACCTAATCGAAGGTAACTTAACACAACCTGATGTGCCGCTTCCGCGTTTGCTGGCATCACCAAGGCCAAGCAGGGCATGTTAGAGTAGCGTAGAGAGCAGAAGTCCATAGAAGGGCAATGTTCAGCCGAGAAAT
>NW_016940703.1:0-527 GCF_001483705.2 Eufriesea mexicana | reverse complement strand
CATCCATACATCCACGCATACACATATACGCTCATCCATACATATATCCATAAATACGTCCGTGAATGCATTCATACATACATCCATGCATACATCCGTACATATATCCACCCATTCACCCATCCATAAATCCATCCAACCATACATCCATCCATCCATCGATGCATACATCCACACATACCCACATCCATACTTCCATAAATGCATCCATACATCCATACATCCATACATCCATCCGTACATCCGTACATCCGACAATCCATACCGCAATCCATCCATACAACCATCCAACCTTAAGGCCATCAATCCATACATTCATCCATGCATATACTCATCCCTCCATAGATCCATCCAGCCATAGAACCACCCATCCATACAACCATCGATCCATTCATGTATCCACCCATACATCCATCCATCCATACATTCATACATCCATTCACTCATACATCCATCCATCCATCCATACATATAGATATACATCCATACGTCCATACATCCATACATCCATTCATCCATACAACCTT
>NW_016940702.1:0-239 GCF_001483705.2 Eufriesea mexicana | reverse complement strand
TATGCAAGAAAGTTAACTCACCACGATATTAGTCGGAAATGTCAATAAAATTGAACTTTCCAGTCAGTTTCTATCGCATTGCGACGGATATAGCAAGTGAATTGAATCTTTCCTCCTTATTTATGGAAGAAAGTTAGCTCAACTCGATGTTAGTCGAAAATGTCGATGAAATTGAATTTTCCAACCAGATTCCAGAGCATTGCAATGGCTACAGCTCGCCATGAGGATCTTTCCTCCTT
>NW_016940701.1:0-224 GCF_001483705.2 Eufriesea mexicana | reverse complement strand
GCAATGCTCTAGAATCAGCCTCATAAATTCGATTTTATTGACATCTTCGACTAATATCCTGGTCAGATAGCTCTCTTGCATAAATGAGTAAGAAATATTCCAGTGGCGTGCTATAGCCGCTGCAATGCTTTAGAATCTGGCTGGAATATTCAACTTCATTAACATTTTCGACTAATATCGTGGTGAGCTAATTCTCTTGCATAAATAAGGAGGAAAGATTCTAT
>NW_016940700.1:0-931 GCF_001483705.2 Eufriesea mexicana | reverse complement strand
GTTATGCCATGTTCGGTCATGTTATCTTTGACTTTCGCCCTATACACTGCTTTTCGAAGGATTTCTGCTCTCCATTCTGCTCTTCAATATACTGCTTGACCCTGGGGGTGCTAGCAATAGACGCGGTACGCTATGTTGATTTAGGCTGCGTGTGATTACGTTATGTTAGGCTATGTTTGGCCAGGATGGCTTCGTCTCTCGTTCGGTAGGCTCGTGTGATCTACTGTGCTCTACTGTGTTCTGCTTTGCTCTGTGGAGTCCGGTAGCAGTGGTCGTGGCACGCTCCGTTGGGTTACGCAACGCCTGGCTTGGTTAGATTAGGTCAGGTTATGTTAGGGTATATGCGACATTTGTCCTATTCATAGCAATGCGGTGCATTTCTGCGCGCTACTGTGCTTTAGTACATTCTGCTTGTCTCCGTGGAAGTCAGCAATATAGGTCTCGTAATGTTAGTTTCAGTTAGGTTACGTTTGCTAATGCTGTGTGGTTATCTTAGTATGGTATCGCTTCGACTTTTGTGCCATAAGCTGCTAGTCGTTGGACTTCTGAGCTCTACTGCGTTCTAATATTTTCTGCTTGTCTTTGTGGAGGCCAGCAGTAGTGGTCTCGTCATGTTAGTTTGAGTCATGGTAAGTTTGGTTGTGTCACGTCTGGCAAAGTTATGTTAGCCTACTTTGACTTCTGTGCTATTCACTGCTATTCGGTGGTTCCCTGCGATCTAATGTGCCCTAATATGCTCTTCATGGCACTAAGAGGCTTAATGGTCTCGTCACGTTATATTTTGCTACACTACGTTTGGATAGCTAGGAAAGGCCATATTAGGTTAGGGTATGTTTGACTTTTTTGCTATACACTGCTACTCAGTGGATCTCTGCGCTACAGTGCGTTCTATCATGCACTGCCTGTCTCTGCGATGGCCAGCAGTAGTGGT
>NW_016940699.1:0-3698 GCF_001483705.2 Eufriesea mexicana | reverse complement strand
CCTCTATTTCTGCCCCCCTCAGAGCCAAGCGGAACATATTAGATGAGAGTAGAGCTCAGAAATGCACAGAATCACAGTGCATTGAAGAAAAGTCAAAGCAATCCCGACCAAACTTTACCTAACGTATCTTAATCGAACGTAACGTAACGCAACCTGACTTGCCGCGACCACCATTGATGGCGTCCCCATGGGCAAGCAGAGTACTACAGAGCACAGTAGAGCGCAGAAGTTCACAGCATAGCAATGTTGAGCACAAAAGGCAAAGCTCTCCACACCAGACCCAACCTAACCAAACCTAACCAAACGTAATCTAGCTCAACCTAACATGCTGTGACCATTATTGCAGGCCTCCGCAGGGCAAAGCAGAGAACATGAGAACGGAGTAGAGCGCAGGAATCCACCGAGAGGCGTATTGCACCACAAAAGTCAAACCTATCACAGCCTTACCTAACCACAAATAACATAACCAAACGAAACCTAACTTAGCGTAACGTGCTGAGGCCACTATTGCTGGCCTGCCCATATAGAAGTAGAATGAGCTAGAGCACATTAGAGCGCAGAAAGCCACAAAATGGCAGTGTAGAGGACAAAAGTCAGAGCTGTACTGACCAGACCTGACCTAACCCAACATAATCCAGCATAGAATGACTGAAGCTAACGTGCCACCATCACTATTGCTAGCCCTCCCAGAGCGAGCGGAGTATAATAGAGAAGAGTAGAGCGCGAAGAACCACCGTATAGCAGTTTATACCTCGCAAACCAGACCTATCGAAACATAACCCAAGCAAACCTAACCTAACCAAACGTAGCCCGACAAAACATAATTAAACTGGACCACCATTACTAGCATCGGCTGAGTCGAGCAGAGTATGGTAGGGCATTGTAGAGCGTAGAAATCCACGGAATAGCAGTGTATAGCACAAAGTTCAAAGCCATCCTCACCAAAATTGACCAAACCTAACCTAACCAAACGTAACCAAGCTAAGCCAGACGTGGCACGTCCACCACTGCTGGCACGCTCAGAGACAAGCAGATAATAGTATAGCAACGCGGAGCGCTTGTGTCGACCGAATAGCACTGCAAAGCACAAATGTCAAAGCCACCCTATCCAAATCAATCCGATCCCAGCCAAGCCATTCGTAACATAACTCAATCCGGCGAGCCGAGACCGCCATTACTGGCCTCCCCAGAGCCAAGCCGAACATACCAGGGCACAGCAGAGCGCAGAAATACAACGTATATTAATGTATAGCACAAAAGTCGAACCTATCCAAACATAACCCAAACGAACGTAGCCTAACAGAACGTAGCGTAACTCAAGCTAACGTCGCGAGACCACTACCACTGGCCTCCCCAGAGTCAATCAGAGTACAGCAGAGCAACGTAGAGCTTCGAAATTCTCCGAATAGCGGAGTATGGCACAAAAGTCGAAGCTATCCTGACCTACCCAAGCCAAACGCAACATTATCAAACGTAGCCTAACAAAGCCCATCGTGCAAGGACCACTATCGCAGGCCTCCTCAAAGCCAAGCACAATATACTGGAGCATAGTAGAGCGCACAGAGCCACCAACCAGCAGTGTATTAGGCAAAAGTCAATGATATCGTAACCTGACCTGACCGAACCCAACATAATCGAACATACAATAACTAAACGTAACGAGCCGAGACCTCTATTGCTGGCCTCCACAGAACCCAGCAGAACATATTATAGCACAGTGGAGCTCAGAAAACCACCGCAATGCCGTGTAGCCACATAACGAGCCAAGCAGATCACGATAGTCGCCTGTAGAATGCAGAAACCCATAGAATCGCGGTGTATATCGGAAAAGACGTATCTACCCGAAACAACAGAACATAACCAAGCATAGCGTAACAAAACATAACCTGCTGAGGCCGCGATTGCTGCCATCCCCAGCCTAAAGCATGATATACTGGGGCACAGTAGGGAGCAGATATCCGCCGAATAGCAGTTTACCGCACAAAAGATAAAGCTACCCTTACCACACTTAGCATAACCCAACCTAACCGAGCGTAACGTGACTGAATCCAACGAGCCGAGCGCACCGTTTCTCGCCTTGCTAGAGCCAAGCTGAAAATATTAGAGCACTGTTGGTCCCAGAAATCCAACTAATGCCAAACTATAGCACTGAAGCAGAGGCTAACCCCTCCTAACTTGACATATCCTAACATAAACAAAAGTAACCTAACTCTGGATAACTTGCCACGATCGCTATTGCTGGCCTCCCCAGAGACAAGCGGAACACGTTAGTGGAGAGTAGGACGCAGAAATCCACATAATCGCTGCGTATATCGGAAAAGTCAAAGCTACCCACGCCTAACCCAAACCAACGAAACATAGCCAAACTTAGCCTGAATCACCCTATCGTGCCAACACCGCTACTGTTGCCCTCCCCAGAGCCAAGCTGGGTCTACCAGACCACCGGAGAGCGCAGAAATCCGCAGAATAGCAGTGTTCAACACAAAAGTTAAAGCCACCCGGACCAAACTTAGCCCGACCCAACCTGACCGAACGTAACCTGTCTCATCGCAACGAGCCGAGACCACTACTCCTGGCCCTGCCAGAGACAAGCAGAATATATTAGAGCGCTGTAGGGCGTAGGAATCCACCTAGTAGCAGAATACAGCACTAAAGACAAATCTATTCCTCCCAAGCGTAACCAATCGTAACATAACCAAACGTAACCCAATTCAACCTAATGAGCCGCGGACACTTTGCTGGCCTCCCCGGAGTCAAAGGGAACGCATTAATGCAGAGTAGATGGCAGAAATCCATATAATCTCTGTGTATATCGGAAAAGTCAAAGCTGCCAAATATAACGCAAACAAACAGAACATAAGCAAACATTCCAAACATAGCATAACTCATCCTAACGTGCCGAGACGGCTATTGCAACACTCCCCAGAGCGATGCATGACATACTAGCGAATGGGAGAGCGCAGAAATCCTGCGAGCAGCCGCGTCCAGCGCAAAATTTGTTGCTAATCTGACTAAATACTGCCTAACCCAACAAAACAGTACGTAGCTTGACACAACATAACGTGCTGAGACCACAGTTTCTGGCCTTCCCAGAGCCAAGCTGAGAATATTAAAGCACAGTAGGGTGCAGAAGTGCACCTAATAACAAACTATAGCGCTGAAGTCAAAGCTGTCCTCTTCTAACCTAACCAACTGTAGCATGACCAAGCGTAACATAACCCAGCCGAACGTGCCGAGACCGCTATTTTCGCCCTCCCCAGAGCTAAGCTGGTCATACTAGAGCACAGTAGGGCGCACAAGTCAACCGAATAGCAGACCATAGCGCTAAAGTCATGGCCAACCTCTCCTAATCTAACCAACCGTAATATTACCAAACATAGTCCATCTCAAACTAAGGTGCCACGAACACCATTGCTGGCCTCCACAGAGTTAAGCGGAACACGTTAGCGGAAAGTATAAGGCAGAAATCCATATAACCGCAGTGTGTATCAGAAAAGTCAAAGCTACCCAATCATAACCCAAACCAACAGGACATAGCCAAACATAGCCTGACTTAAACCTACGCCCCGACTCCGCTGTTGGTGCCCTCCCCAGAGGCAGGCGGAACATACTAGAGCACAGTGGAGCGTAGAATTCCACCGAATAGCAGTGTACATCACAAAAGCTAAAGCTACCCTTACCAAACGTAGCCTAACCCG
>NW_016940698.1:0-925 GCF_001483705.2 Eufriesea mexicana | reverse complement strand
CAATATATGTCGAAAATGTCAATGGATTTGAACTTGTCATTCATATTCCATTGCAATGCAACGGCTATAGCAACCCAATAGAATCTTTCCTCTTTATTTACGCAGGAAGGTTTGCTCGTCGCAATATTTGGCAAAAATGACAATAAAATTGACATTTCATTCAGATTCTATTGCAATGCGGTGGCTATAGCAAACCGATAGCATCTTTTCTCCTTATTTAAGCATTAAGCTTGCTGACCACGATACTAGTCGAAAATGTGAATAAATTTGAACTTTTCATTTAGATTCCATTGCAATGCAACGGCTATAGCAACACAATTGAATCTTTACTTCTTATTTACGCAGAAAAGCCAGCTCCCCGCAATATATGTCGAAAATGTCAATGAAATAGAACTTTACGGTCAGATACCATTGCAATTCAATGGCTATAGCAAACCGATAGCATCTTTTCTCCTTATTTAATCTTATTTACGCAGAAAAGCAGGCTCACCACGAAATTAGTGGAAAATGTCAGTAGAATTGAACATTTCAGTCAGATTCAATTGTAACGCATTCGCTATAGCAAACCAGTGGAATCATTCCTCCTTTTTTGTGCAGAAAAGTTTGCTCAACATGATATTAGTCGAAAACGTCAATAAAATTGATCTTTTCAGTTAGATTCCATTGTAATGCAATGGCTATATCAACCCAATAGAATCTTTCCTCTTTATTTACGCAGAAAGGTTTGCTCGTCGCAATATTAGACAAAAATGACAATAAAATTGACATTTCATTCAGATTCTATTGCAATGCGGTGGCTATAGCAAAGCAATGATATCTTTCATGCTTATTCATGCGAGAAAAACTTGCTCACCACGATATAAGTCGAAAATGTCATAAGAATTGAGCTTTTCTGACAGATTATTTTGCAAGACAATGGCTATAG
>NW_016940697.1:0-618 GCF_001483705.2 Eufriesea mexicana | reverse complement strand
TTCACCAAGCTATGGCAGCTTATGTGTTTCGAATAGACTTATTCTCTGGCAAGTAGATGGCTGAACTTGCTATTGGATTGAAGGCGTTAGGCGTTCTATTCACCATGCTATAACAAGTTATAGATTTTGAATAGACCTATTCTCTGGCAAGTAGATAGCATCGCTTGCCATGGGATAGAAGGCGTTAAGCGATCTATTCACCAAGCTATAACAGCTTATAGATTTTGAGTAGACCTATTCTCCGGCAAGTAGGTGGCTGTACATGCCATTGGATTAAAAACGTTGGGCGACATATTCACCAGGCTATAACAGATTATAGATTTTCAATATACCAATTGTCTGGCAAGTAGATGGCTGTACTTGCCATTGGATTGATGGAATTGTGCGAACTATTCACCATGCTGTAACAGATTATAGATTTTGAATAGATCTGTTCTGTGGCAAGTAGATGGCTTCACATGCCATTGTATCAAAAACGTTGGGCGACCTATTCACCATGCCATAACAGATTATAGATTTTGAAAAGACCTATTCTCTGGCAGGTAGATGGCTGTCCATGCCATTGGATTAAAGGCGCTAGGCGTTCTATTCACCAAGCTATAACAGATTATAGATTTT
>NW_016940696.1:0-1499 GCF_001483705.2 Eufriesea mexicana | reverse complement strand
CGGCTGTGGCTAGAGTCTTTTACAACAGGTACTACTGCAACTTGTGCATCCAGCAAGAAAGCATTGTAGCCGTTGGTCTCATCTGTTTAGGTGAGGATTTAAAACCCACACCAGTATTAGAATAATCAATGTATATGTCGCACACGACTATAGATATTTCCAATTGTCCGTGCTGTACCTGGCACATGCACGGTCAGAGCCGTATATCTACAGAGTATTTAGACTTTATAGTATCTGTACAGTTACTAATTACAGTCCAACTCCATCGCCAGGCATTAACAACTGACATAGGCGGACTGAATACAGCCATTACTACAGTAGCGAAGGCGTAGGAATAAATTGCTCACTGATGATGTAGGTTCTACAGCAATTCCAGAATGGTCAATGCATAGTACGAATGTGGCTAGAAACCACGACTACTGGGCTGCGGTACCTAGTACACACTCCAAAAGATCACTGCAGCCATTGGATTAATCTGTTCAATAGTGGTTTGGACACTATATCAGTTCTAAAATGATGACGTACACACCCGTTAACGATGGAAACATTTACATTTGACAACACTGTACTGACTTCAACCATCATCAAATTAATCGGATTTACATGTCCAATGGTGATTTAAGTTCCACTGCCTTTCTGTAATTATCAACGTGTAGTACGCTTATGGCTAGAGATATTTGCAGTTGATACGATGGCACTTAATGCCCCCACCATCAGAGCTTCGTAGCCGCTTCATTAATGTCTTCACCGATTATTAAGGTTATATATCAATTACACAATGAGAAACGACATATCCATTAACCCTTGAGATATAAACAATTGACAATACAGTACTGAGCACAGCCATCATCGCGGCACAGTAGCAGTTGGAACGCTTTCTTCACTGTTGATGTGAATTCCAAAGGAATTCTGGAAGGGTCAGCGTGTAACACGGATATGGCTAGAGATATTTACAATTGAAATTACGTTACCTACATCATCCCATAGCAGAGCACTGCAGCCGTTGGATAAACTTCATCAAATATGACTTAGATCTTGTAACATTTCTAGAATGAAAAATTACATATCAATTAGTTCTCCAGGCCTTAACGTTTGACAAAGCCGGAATGAGTGCAGTCACCGTCAGAGTAGCAGATTTTTTTCTCTACTGATGACTTAAATTCTACAGCAACCCTACAGCAATCTACATATAGAAAGGTCATTGCTTTAGAAATTTGCTACTGACAGTGCGGTTCTTTGTACTGTAGCCGCTGGATTTATATGTTCAATGATGATATATATCCCGCTGCAATTCTAGAATGACAATGGACATACCCATTTTCGCTCGCAACAACAACAGTTGACGGAAGAGTACTGAGTAAAGGCATCATCACAGAAGTATAGCTGTTGCTTTAATTTGATCACTGGTGATGAATATTCCATAGCATGCCTATAATAACAAATACGTTGCACGGTTATGAATGGAGACACTTACATTTCCCAGGACGGTGGTTGTTACA
>NW_016940695.1:0-454 GCF_001483705.2 Eufriesea mexicana | reverse complement strand
AATCTTTCCTCCTTATTTATGCAAGAAAGTTTACTCACCGCGGTATTAGCCGGAAATATCAATAAAATTGAGTTTTCCAGCCACAATCTAGAGAATTGCAATGGATATAGCACGCCAAAAGCATCTTTCCTCCTTACCTATGCAAGGAAGATAGCTCACAACTGTATTAGTCGAAAATATCAGTCAAATTGCATTTTCCAGGTAGATTCTGTTGCATTGTAATGCCTATAGCGCACCAACTGCATATTTCCTCCTAATTTATGCAAGAAAGCCAGCTCACCACGATATAAGTCGAAAATGTCAATAAGATTGTACTTTCCTGCCAGATTCTATTGCATTGCGACGGCTGTAGCACGCCAGTAGAATCTACCCTACTTATATATGCAATAAAGTTAGCTTACTACGATATTAGTCGAAAATGACAATAAAATTGAATTTTCCAGGAAGATTCAAT
>NW_016940694.1:0-533 GCF_001483705.2 Eufriesea mexicana | reverse complement strand
GCCTATCGCCTTCAATCCAATGGCAAGTACAGCCTTCTACTTGCCAGATAATAGGCCTTTTCAAAATCTATAAACTGTTATAGCATGGAGGATAGATCGCCTAACGCCTTCAATCCAATGGCAAGTGCAGCCATCTACTTGCCAGAGAATGTGCCTATTCAAGATCTGTAATCTGTTATAGCTTGGAGAATAGGTCGCCTAACGTCTTCAACCAATGGCAAGTACAGCCATCTACTAGCCAGGGAATTGGTCTATTCAAAATCTATTACATCTTATAGCTTGGTGAATAGACCACCTTACGCCTTCAATCCAATGGCAAGTACAGCCATCTACTTGCCAGAGAATAGGTCTATTCAATGCTTGGAGAATAGATCGCCTAACGCCTTCAATCCAGTGGCAAGTACAGCCATCTACTTGCCAGAGAATAGGTCTATTCAATATCTATAACCTGTTATATCATGTTGAATAGTCCACCTAACGCCTTCAATCCAGTGGCAAGTACAGCTGTCTACTTGCCAGAGGATAGGTCAATT
>NW_016940693.1:0-5620 GCF_001483705.2 Eufriesea mexicana | reverse complement strand
AAAGCCGTCCTAACCAAACATAACGTGACCTAACCTAACCAAGCGTAACATACATCAACAAAACCTGCCACAACCGCCGTTGCTGATCTCCCCAGGGAAAAAGAGATGCTGTTAGAGCAGTGCTGTGCGCAGATTTCAGCCGAAAAGCAGTCTATAGCACACAGACAAAACTATACTGACCAGAACAATCCGAACCTAGCCAAGCCATGCGTATCCTGCCTCAACCTTGCGTGCCGAAACCATCATTTCTGTCCCCCCCAAGCAGAAAATATTAGGGCGCAGTAAGGCGCAGAAGTTCAACGTACAACATTGTATAGCGTGAGAATCAAAGCCATCATAATCAAATCTAACCGAAACTATCCTAACCACACGTATCCTAACTCAACGAATCGAGTCACGACCACTATTGCTGGCCACCTCGGATTCGAGCAGAGTATAATGGAGCAACGTAGAGCGCAGAAATCCGCGTCGTTGCTGCGTAAAGCATAAAAGTCAAAGCAACCTAAACCTAACCCAAACCATCATAACCTATCAAAACGTAGCCTAACTCAAACAAACGTGCCGAGAACGCTGTTACATGGCTCCCCGGAGTTGAACAGAGTAGAGTGCAGCAATGTAGAGCGCAGAGGCCCACCGAATAGCATTGTATAGCACAAACCAATGCACAAGTCAAAGTTACACTAACCAAATTTATCCGAACATAGCAGCCATTCGTAACCTACCGCAAGCATGCGTGCCGAGACCACCATTGTTGGCGTCCCCAGAGCCAAGCAGAACATATTAGGGTACAGTAGGGCGCAGAAATCCATACAATCGCAGTGTACAGCAGAAAAGTCACAGATACCCAAACCTAACCCAAACTAACGTAACTTATCCTAACGTAGGCGAGCACATTGCAACCTGCCGCGTCTACCATTGCTGGCCTCCACAGGGACTAGCAGATTAGAGTAGAGCACGGTGGAGAGCAGGAATCCACCGAACAACTGTGTACAGCATGTACGCCAAAGCTACCCTAACCAGACATAACATAACCTAGCATAACCAAACGTAACCTAACCGAAACTTAACGTGTCACGAGCATTATTGCTCTCATCCCGACAGACGAGCAGAGTTCAGCAGAGCAACGTGGAACACAGGAATCTACCGAATAGCAGCGCACAGCATAAGAGTCAAGGCTAAACCTATCCTAACCTTACCAAGCGTAACATAGACAAACATTATGTACCTCAACCTAACATGACGAGACCACCTCTCTTGGCCACAGCAGAGAAAAGCAGAAAGTACTTGAGCACAGCAGAGCGCAGAAGACAGCCGAGAAGCATTCTATGACTCGAAAGTCAAAGCAATCCGAACATGACCCATGCTAACATAGCCTCACCAAACATAGCCTAACTCAACATAATTTACCGAGACCACAATTGCTGGCCTCCCCATCGCCAAGCAGGGCATATTAGATGTGAGTAGAGCGCATGGGTCCATAGAATGCCAGTGTGCAGCACGTAAGTCAAATTTATCCGAAGCAGACCCGAACAAACCTAACCTATCAAATCGTAACATTACTTAAACTAACGCGCCGCGGCCACCATTTCGAGCATTCCCAGATCAAAGCATGGAAAGCTAGATGGCAGCAGAGCGCAGGAATCCACCGAATAGCAGTGTAGAGCACAAGAGTCAAAGCTACACGTTCCTAACCTATCCAAAACGTAACACTACCAAACGTAACCAGACACAACTAGACGTGCCGCTACCACTATTGCTGCACCCCCAGAGCCAAGCAGAACATATATGAGGGGAGCAGGGAGCAGAAATCCATATAATCGCAGTGCAGGGCGGAAAAATCAAGGATATCCGAACCTAACCCAAACGAACATAACCTAACCTAACGTGGCCAAACTAAACGTCACGTGCCGTGAACACTATTTCCTTACTCCACAGGGTCTAGCAGAATAGTGTAGAGCAAAGTGGAGAGCAGGAATCCACGGAATACCTGCGCGCAGCACGACAGTCAAAGCTAGCCTAACCAAACTTAGCCTAACCTAAAGTAACAAAACGTAACCTAACACAACCTAACGAGCCATACCACCATTGTTCCGATCCCGAGGGTCGAGAAGGGTACAGTAGAGCAATCTAAAGCGTTGAAATTCAACGTGTAGCAGTGTAAAGCACAAAAGTCGAAGCTATCCATACCTAACCATAACTAACATAAAATAACCAAACGTAGCCTAACTCCAGCTAACGTGCAGATACCACTATTACTGGTCTCCCCAGGGTTGTGCAGAGTGTGGTAGATGAATGTAGACTGCAGAAATCCTCCGAATATCGGTGTATACCACTGAAGTCGAAGCTACACGATCCAATCCTAAACAACCGTAGCACTTGCAAACGTAGCCTAGCAGAATCTATCGAGCCACGACCGCCATTGCTGGTCTCCCCGGAGACCTGTAGAGCACAGTGGAGCAACGTAGAGCGCCGACATGCGCCGCAGAGCAGTATATAGTGCAAAAGTCAAAGCTACCCTCTCCTAACCTATGCATACGTAACATAATCATACGCAGCGTAGCACAGACTAACGTGCCGAGGCAACTACAGCTGGCCTCGCCAAAGCCAAGCAGAATACACTAGAGCTCGGTAGAGCGCAGAAATGCATAGAATAGCAGTGTATGGCACAAAACTCAAAGACACCCTGAGCAAACTTAAACAAACCTGACCTAACCGAACGTAACCTGGCTAAACCAAATGTGCCATGACCACTATTGCTGGCCTCTCCAGAGACAAACAGATGCCAGTAGAGCAATGTAGAGCACAGAAATCCACCGAGCAGCAGTGCAGGGCACAAAACTCAGAGCTACCTCCTCCTAACATTGCCAATCGTAAAATAACCAAGCGTAAACTGACATAACCAAACGTGCCGCGACCATGAATGCTGGCACCCGCATAGCCCAGCAGAACATGTTAGTTTGTAGTAGAACCGAGAAACCCATAAAATCGCAGCATATATCGGAAAAACCTTAGCTGACAAGGCCAACCGAAACCAACAGGACCTGACAAAACATAGCGTAACTGCACATAACGTGACGCGATCACTATTGCTGGACTCCACCCGGCCAAGCAGAATATAGTAGAGCGCAGCAGAGCGTAGGTATCCGCCGAATATCAGTGTACACCACGTAAGTCAATCCATCTTAGCCTAACCCAAACTAACATAACGTAGCCAAACGTAGTCTGCTAAACCTAAAGTGCCGAGACGACCATTTCTGGCCTCCCCATAGTCGAGCATAGTATAGCTGAGCAACGTAAAGAGCAGAAATCCACCGAATAGCAGTGTACAGCACAAAAGTCAAAGGTATCCCATTCTAACCTAACCAAACCTATCCGAAACGAACGCAGCCTAACTCAAGCTAATGTGCCGAGGCCACTATTGCTGCCCTCCACACCGCCAAACAGATCATATTAAAGAACAGAAGTCAAAATCATCCGAACGAAACATAACCTAACCTAACGTATCCAAACGTAACCTATCCCGACCAAACGTGCCGAAACCACGATTGCTGTCCTCCCTACCGACGAGCGGGTTACTCTAGAGCAGTGTAGAGTGCAGAAAGCCAATGAGCAACAGTGTATCGCTTAAAAGTCAATGCTATCCTATCCTTACGAAACCAAACGTGACACAAACAAACGCATTCCAACTCAACTCTACGTGCTGAGACCACTATCGCTGCCTTCCCAAAGAAAAGAAGAACATACTAGAGCATAGTATAGTGTAGAAATCCACCGAATTGCAGTGCATACCGCAAAAGTAAAAGCTAATCTTTCCAAGCCTACCTAACCAGACCTAACAACACCTATCCTAACCGTACGCAGCCTATCTCAGTCGAACCTAACGAGACAACAATTGCTGGCCTACCCAGGCCCAAGTGGAGAACACTAAAACAGAGTGGAGCGCAGGAATCAACCGAATGGCTGTATGTAGCAAAAAGTCAAAGCAATCCTATCCCAGCATAATGAAACGCAACATAATCTGACGTATCGTACCCAAGCTGAAGTGAAACTACCGCTATTGCTGGCCTCGCGAGAGCTAAGCTGAGCATATTAGAGCAATGTAGAGCGCGGAAACACTCCTAATGCCGGTGTATAGCTCAAAAGTCAGAGCTACCCTAACCGATCCTAACAAATCGTACCATAACCTAATGCAACATAACTCAGCCTGAATTGCACAGAACGCTACTGCTGGCATTCCCAAAGCAAATCAGAGTATACTAGAGCAAAGTAGTGTGAAGCAGTGCACCGAACAGCAGTGTACGGAGCAAACGTCAAAGCCACCCTAGCCAAACTTATCCTACCCTAACGAAGCCAATCGTAACATAACGCAAACAAACGTGCCGCAACCACTTCTGCCGGCCTCAATGCAGGCAAGAAGAGTCTAGTAGAGTAACGCTGAGCGCAGGTATCGACCGAAAAGCAGCGTATAGCACAAAAGTCACAGCTACCCTAACCAAACCTAACCAAACCTAGCCAAGCAAAGTCTAACCTAACTCGACCTAACCAGACGAGACCAGAGTTGCTGGCATCACCGCGTCCAAGCGGAGCATATTAGAGCACAGTATAGCGCAGAAATCAGCGGCATGCGGTGCATAACGTGAAAGTCAAAGGTATGCTATCCTAACCAGGACAAGTGTAACATAACCAAACATAACCTAACGCAGCCTCGTGTTCCGAGATAAGTACTGCTGCCCTCGCCAGAGCCAAGTAGGACATACAACAGCACAGTATATACCAATAATCCACCGAACAACAGTGTATACCACGTAAGACAAAGCCATCCAGACCCAACCCAGACTACCATGACCCAACCAAACTTTGCTTAACTGAACCTAGCGTACCGAGACCACTATTGTTGACCTCCCGAGATCCGAGCAGAGTATAGAAGAGCAATGTAGAGCGCATGAATCCACCGAATAGCAATGCACTGCACAAGAGCCTCATCTACCCTATCCTAAGCTAGCCAACCGTAACTTAACCGAACGTAACATAACTCAGACGAACGTGCCGAGAACAATACTGCTGGCCTCTCAGTAGCCAACCAGAATACACTAGAGCACAGTAGAGCGCTGAAGCCCAGCGAACCGCAGTGTATAGCACAAAAGTCAAAGCCATTCTAACCAAACATACACTAACCTAAACTAACCGAACGAAACATAACCCAGCCAAGCATTATACGACCGGTATTGCTGGCCTCCTCAGAGACATACAGTCCACATTAGAGCACGGCAGGGCGCAGGAATGAAACGAATAGCAGTATACAGCGCAAAAGTTAAAGCTATCCTTTCCAAACTTAGCCATCAGTAGCCAACCAGAATACACTAGAGCACAGTAGAGCGCTGAAGCCCAGCGAACCGCAGTGTATAGCACAAAAGTCAAAGCCATTCTAACCAAACATACACTAACCTAAACTAACCGAACGAAACATAACCCAGCCAAGCATTATACGACCGGTATTGCTGGCCTCCTCAGGGACATACAGTCCACATTAGAGCACGGCAGGGCGCAGGAATGAAACGAATAGCAGTATACAGCGCAAAAGTTAAAGCTATCCTTTCCAAACTTAGCCAATCGTAACAAG
>NW_016940692.1:0-1414 GCF_001483705.2 Eufriesea mexicana | reverse complement strand
TGGCTATAGGAAACCAACAATATCTTTCCTCCTTATTTATGCAGAAAAGCATGCGGAGCACGATAATTGTAGAAAATGACAATAAAATTGAACTTCATAATAAAATTGAACTTCACTGTCAGACTCTATTGCATTGCGACGGTTATAACTAACCAATATATTGTTTACACCCAATATATGCAGGAAAGCTTGCTCACGACGATATTAGCCGAAAATTTCATTAAAATTGATCTTTTCAGTCTGATTCTAAGCCAATGCTTTGGCAACAGCAAACCAATATGATCTTTCCTCCTTATTCACGCCGAAAAGCATTCTCACCACGATATTAGTCGAAAATGTCAATAGAATTGAGCTTTTCATTCAGATTCTACTGAAATGCATTGGTTGTAGCGAACCAATAGTTTCTTTCCCCCTTATTTACGCAGAAAAGGTTGCCCCCCACGATATTAGTCGAAAATATCAATAACATTGATCTTTTCAGACAGATCTTAGTGTAATGCAATTGCTGTAGGAAACCAATAGGATCTTTCATCCTTACTTATGCAGAAAAGCTTGGCAACCACGATATTAGTCGAAAATGTCAATAGAATTGAACATTCCCGACAGATGCTACTGCAATGCAATGGCTATAGCGAACCAATAGTATCTTTCCACCTTATTTCCGCGGAAAAGGTTGCTCACCACGATATTGGTCGGAAATGTCATTAGATTTGATCTTTTCAGTCTGATTCTATCGCAATGCGATGGCTATAGCAAACCAATATTATCTTACCTCCATATTTATGCAGAAAAGCATGCTCACAGCGATATTAGCCGAAAATGTCAGTAAAATTTGGGTGTTCAGTCAGATTCTATTGCAATGCATTGGCTATAGCAAACCCATAGGACCTTCCTCCTTATATAAGCAGAGAAGCATTGCACTCCGCCATATTTGTCGAAAATGTTAATAAAATATTACTTTACAGTCAGATACTATTGCAATGCAGCGGCTACAGCAAACCAATAGCATCTTTGCACCATATTTACGCAGAAAAGGTTGCCCACCGCTATATTGGTCGGAAATGTCAATAGAATTCATCTTTTCAGTCTGATTCTACCACAATGAAATGGCTATAGCAAACCAAAATTATCTTACATCCTTATTTATGCAGAAAAGCATGCACACCGCGATATTAGTCGGAAATGTCAATAACATTGGTCTTTAAAGTCTGATTCTATGGCAATGCATTTCCTATAGCAAACCTATAGGATATTTCCTCCATATTCAAGCAGAAAAGCATCCTCAGCACGATATTAGTCGAAAATGTCAATAAAATTTGTCTTTTCAGTCAAATTCTACGGCAGTGCATAGGCTATGGCAAAGCAATAGTATCTTTCCGCCTTATTCGACCAGAAAAGCTTTCTCACCACGATA
>NW_016940691.1:0-808 GCF_001483705.2 Eufriesea mexicana | reverse complement strand
TTGGAGGGGCCACAAATAGTGGTCTTGGTTCGTTAGGCTTAGCTATTCCACGCTTGGTTAGGTTTGGTTATGCCAGTTTAGGTTAGGACATATTAGTCCTTTTTGACAATTCGCCGCTACGTTGTGTCTTTCTATGGACCACTGTGCTTTAGTATATTCTGCTTGGCTCTGGGGTTCCAGCAATAGCGGCCTCGGCACATTCGGAAGTGTTAGGATACATTTGATTATGTTACGCTTGGATCGGTCAGGGCAGGGCAGCTTTGGCCTTTCAGCAATACACTGCTATTCGTTGGATTTGTGCGCTCTACAAAGCTCCACTACATTCTGCTCGGCTCTGGGAATGCCAGAAATAGTGGCCGTGGTACGAAAGTTTGAGTTAAGTTACGTTTAGTTAAGTTACGTTTGCACGTGTTAGGTTTGGTTAGGGTAGGGGAGGATGGCTTTGACTTTTGGGCTGTACAGTGAAATGCGGTCGATTTCTGCCCTCTATTGTGCTCTAATATGCTCCACTTGGATCTGGGGAGGCCAGCAATAGTAGTCTCGACACCACATGTTGCGTTACTCTCCGTTCGGCTAGGTCGGGTTAGGTCAGGTTACGTTAGGATGTCTTTGACATTTGTGCCGTACGCAGCTATTTGGTGGCTTTCTGTGCTCTACTCTGCAGTAGTATATTCTGCATTGCTCTGGGGTGGCCAGCGATAATGTCCTTGGCACGTTAATTTAAGATATGTTGCGTCTGGTTTTATTGCGTTTGTATACGCTAGGATAGCATAGCTTAGACCTTTGCGCTCTACTACATTGTTCGGCG
>NW_016940690.1:0-478 GCF_001483705.2 Eufriesea mexicana | reverse complement strand
ATAAAACTGAATTTTCCGTCCAGATGCTATAGAATTGCAAAAACCACAGCTGGCCAATAGAATGTTTCCTCCGTATTTATGCAAGAAAGTTACGTCTCCACGATATTAGTCGAAAATGTCAATAAAGTTGAATTTTCGAGGCTATTTTGCAGTCAGATTCTATTACACTGCAATGGCTATAGCATGCGAGTAGAATCTTCCCTCCTTATTTATGCAAAGAAATTAGCTCACCACGATATTAGTCGAAAATGTCAATAAAATTCAATTTTCCATTCAGATCGTATAGCATTACAATGGCTATAGCATGCCATTAGAATTTTCCTCCGTATTTATGCAAGAAAGTTACATCACCAGGATATTATTCGAAAATGTCAATAAAGTTGAATTTTCGAGGCAGATACTATAGAATTTTATTCGCTATAGCACGGCAATAGTATCTTTCCTCCTTATTGATGCAAGAAAGATAGCTCACGACGAC
>NW_016940689.1:0-19262 GCF_001483705.2 Eufriesea mexicana | reverse complement strand
GTAGGGTGCGCCGCCTCTGCACGGGAGTCGTTCGCTCGGCGGCACTTTACGGGCTCCAATCTGGGCGACCTACCTGGTCACTGGCCCGCGCAGTCTGGCGATTCTCCGGCGAGTCGCTCACAGGATGGCGATGAGTGTCGTGCGCGGTTCACGGACGATATCCCACGAGGCGGCGATGGTCCAGGCGGGTGTTCCGCCGCTCGAACTGGAAGCGGTGGGGGAGGCCCGTACCTACGGTCTCCTACACGATGGCGACGGAAGTACACCTGAAGAAGGGGCCGTTTCGTTGTGGTGATGGTTCCGGCAGACCGTGATGACCGCCTGGCGAGCTCGGCTGAGGGAGCCGAGCAGCCGGCGACACCGGGCGGTCGAGGCTGTGCTCCGCATGCTGGATGCATGGGGGCGCAGCTTCAGCCGGCACACTTTCCACCTCACACAGGTGCCAACTGGGCACGGGTGCTTCGTGTGGTACCGGTGTCGTATCGGGCGGGAACGTCAGACGCGGTGTCATCATTGCGGAGAAGAGCGGGACACGGCGCAACACACGCTGGAGGAATGTCCGCCGTGGGTTCGCGAGCGCCGGATACTTTGTCGCGTGGTGGGTAGGGACCTTTCACTCTCCGTCGTCGTGGCGCGCGGTGCGTGGCATGCGGAGGCCTCCTTCTGCGAGGCGGTCATGTTACAGAGCGAGGCTGCGGAGGGAGTCTGCGAGCATAGCGCGTGCTCCTCACGCGTAGCGTGGCAGAGGCTGCAATCGCGGCGCCGGTGGGCGGCGCGCGCACTGCCGGATGAGTTAACGCGTTAGACCTCTGCCTTCGTGAGCGACCATGTACCTACGGCCGGGGATACCGTCTCTCTCTCCCGTTGTAAACTGGGTCAGGGTGTCCACGGGTTGGCGTGCGGGAACCCGTCTGTTCGAGAGACAGTGATACGGGCGCGCCGTGTCTCGTGATGGTCGCTCGGCGTCCGCAGGGTATACGTGCGTTGCGGTGCCGTGGTATGCGTGTTGTGTGTGCCTGCAATCGACCCGTCTCGCGCGCATGGACATGATCGTTTCGGGTGCGATTTCTCGTCGCGCCGGGGAGGAACTACGGCTGCGTCGCTGGGGCGCCCTGCAATTGCGTCGCCGCGAAGTCCATGGTGCACCGTATTGCGAAGGGCTGGACATCGTGGGGGTTTTAAAGGGTAAAAATCCCACATAATCCCGCCCGCTCCTCTATGGTGGCCGGGTATCTTTGGAAGATTTCCCCAACGTGAAAAGGAAAATGTTGGGTTAGGTTATGCTGGGATAGGATAGCTTAGACTTTTGTGCAATGCGCTGCTCTGCGGCGGATTTATGCGCTCTGCATTGATCTACGATATTCTGCACGACACTTGGGAGGCCAGCAATAGTAGACGCGGGAAGTTAGGTTGTGGCATGTTACGTTCGGTTATGATACGATTGGCAAGGTTAGGAGGATGCGGCTTTGACTCTTGTGCTATACTCTGCTATTCCGTGAATTTCAGCGTTCTACTGTCTAGTACGTTCTCCTTGGCTCTCGCGGCTCCAGAAATAGTGGTCGCCTCACGTTAGGTTGAATTGTGCTACGTTTGGCTATGCTACGGCTAGTCAGGTAAGGAGGTTAAAGGTGTGATTTTTGCGCCATGCACAGCTATTCGGTGTATTCCTGCGCTCTACGTTGCACCAGTATGCTCTGCATGGCTCTAGCGAGGCAAGCAATAGCGGTCGCGGCACGTTAGGTTGAGTTAGTCTATGATTGGTTAGGTTAGCTTACGATGCGTTTGGTAAGGGTGGCATTGACTATTATGCTATACTATGCTATTCGGTGGATCTCCGCGCTCCAGTGTGGCGTAATATACCATGCTTGTCCCTCGGAAGGCCAGCAATGGTTGTTTCGGCAAATTAGGTTGTGTTATACTACGTAGGGTGAGGTTACGTTTGGATATGTCAGGAAGGCTAGCTTTGACTTTTTTGCTATACACTGCGATTCTACGGATTTCTGAGCACTATCTTCTCTAGTATGCTGTGCTTGACTCTGGGGAGGGCAGCAATAGAGGTCTCGTCACTCAGGCTTGAGGTTCACAAAGTTTGGGTACGTTACGTTTGGTAAGGTTAGGAACGGATAGCATTGACTTTTGTGCCGTGCACTAACCTTTGGTGTATTCCTGCGCTCTACTGTGCTCTAAGATGATCTGCTTGTCTCTGGGGAGGCCGGCTACAGTGGTCTCGGCGAGTTATTTTGAGACAGGCTATCTTTGGTAAGTTTAGTCTTGTTCCGGTCAGGTTTGCATGTCTTTGACGCTTGTGCTGTACACTGCAATGCTGTGGATGTCTGCGCTTTACTGGAGCTTAGTATTTTCTGCTTTGCTCTGCGAAGCTGGCAGTAGTGTCCTCTGCAAGTATGGTTGGGTTCGGTTACGTTTGTTTATGTAACGTTTGGTTTGTTTGGGATTGGCTAAATTTGAATTTTGCGCTATGAGCTGCGATCCTATGGATTTCTGAGCTCTACTCGCCTCTAAAATGCTCCGCTCGGCTTTGTGGAGGCCAGCAATAGCGGCCATGACACGTTAGACTGAGTTAGGTTACGTTTAGTAATTTTACGATTGATTAGGTTAGGTTATAGCGGCTTTGACTTTTGTGCTATGCACTGCTGTTCGCTGAATTTCTGCGCTCCGCGTTTATCTAGTATGCTCTGATCGTCTATGGTGAGCATAGCAATAGTGGTCTCGGCACGTTAATTTGGGATATACAACGTTTGGTTTCGTCACCTTTGGCTTCGGCTAGGATGGGACAGCGTTGACGTTTGGGCGATGCAATTCTACTCGGTGGATTTCTGGGCTCTATTGTGCTCCGATATTTTCTGCTTGTCTCTGGGGGGGACAACAATAATGGTCTCGTCGTATTGGGTTGAGATATGTTTCGTTCGGTTACGTGATTGTTGGTTATGTTAGGATAGGATAGTTCTGACTTTTGCGCTATACACTGCAACACGGTCGATTTCTGAGATCTACTATGCTCTACTATATTCTGCCTGGCCATGGCTAGGACAAGAGTAGCGTTCGAGGCATGTTATGTTGAGTAGGCTACGTTTGACTTGGTTACATTTGCCTGGGCTAGGTTCGTACAGCTTTGACTGTTCTGCCATACACAGGGATTATATGGATTTCTGTGGTCTAGTCTGTACTAATATGGTCCGTTTGGCTCTGTGGACGCTCGCAATAGCGGTCACGGCACGTTAGGTTGGGTTCCATTACGTTTGGTTATGTTACAATTGGCTAGGTTAGGATAGGATAGCTACGGCTTTTTTATTATAAACTGCAATTCAGTGGGCTTCGGCGTACAACTGTGCTCTGATATTTTCTGCTTAGGACTGAGGAGGCCAGCAATTATGGACCCGGCGCGTTATCTTGATTTACGCTACGTTTGTTTAGGTTACTCTGGTTCAGGTTATGTTAGGATATTTTCCACTATGCTATACACTGCAATGCGCAGAATTTCTGCGCACTGCTGCGCTCTAAAGTCTACCGCTTGGCTCCGGGTAGGCCAGCAATAGAGGTCCCGGTACATTAGGTAGTGCAATGTTACGCTTGGATAGGATAGGTTATGCTAAGAGCGGTAAGGATAGCAACGAATTTTGTGCTCGACACTGCTATTCGGTGGATATCTGCGTTCTACATTGCCCTACTATATCCTGCTTGGCCCTGCTTATGCCAGGAACAGTGTTCTCGCACGCTGGATTGAGTTTTGTTATGTAAAGCATTAGCGATCACTATTGCTGGCGTCCCCAGAGACAACCGGCGTATAATAGGGCACAGTTGAGGGAGTATGTACACAAGATATCAGTGCTTAGCACAAAAGTCAAAGCTATCCTAACCCAACATAACCATACGTTTTCTAACTGAACCTAACGCGCAGCGACCACTATTGCCGGCATCCGCAGAGTCAAGCGGAGTATAATGGAGCAGTGCAGGGCACAGGAATCCACCGAATAGTAATCTGCGCCTGGAAGGTCAATGTTACCCTATCTTAACCTAGCCAAACGTGACATATCCATACGCAACCAAATCCAACCTAACGCGCCTAGACCACCTTTTCTCTCCTCTCCAGTGCCAAGCAGAACATACTAGATCACAGGTGAGTACAGAAATCCACCGAACAGCAGTGTATAGCACAAATGTGAAAGCTGTCCTATCCTAGCATAACCAAACATAACAAGGTCAAACGTAACATAGCTCCACCTAAAGAGCCTAGACCACTATCGCTGATATCCCCACGGTCAACCACAACATACCAGAGGGTAGTAGAACGCAGAAATCAGCCGCATTGCTGTGTAAAGCACAAAAATCAGAGATACCCTAACCTAACATTACCTAACCTAACCTAACCAAACGATGTATATCTCAATATAATGTGCCGACACCACTATGACTCTCATTCTCAGAGCCCAGCAGAACATACCAGAGCATGGTAGACCGCAGAAATCCGCCGGATGGCAGTGTATGGAACAAAAGTCAAAACAATCCTCTCCTAACCTAACCAATCGTAGCATACACAAACGTATCCTAATTCAACCTAGCGTGCAGCGACCACTACTGCTGGCCGCCGCAGAGTCGAGCAGGGTACTGTAGAGTAACGAAAGGCGCAGAAATCCTCCGAAATACGGTGCATAGCACAAAGTCAAAGATAACATATCACAATCTAACCAAACGGAACATGCCCAAACATAACGTAACACATCCTGAAGAGCCTTCACCAATATTCTTGGCCCCCTCAACGCCATGCAGAGAATACTCTACAAGGGTACAGCGCAGAAATCCATAGCATCGCGGAGAAGAGCAGGAAGTTCGAATATACCCAAACCAAACCCATACTAGCATAACATTACCTGACATATGCATACCCAAAATAACGTGCTGCGACAACTATTGCTGGCCTACGCGGTGCAAACCAGATTATAGTAGAGCACAGTAGAGCCCGAACTTACCGAACCTAACGAAACGTAGAATAACTAAAGCTAACGAGCACAGACGTCCATTGCTATCCGCCCAAGAGCATGGCAGCACATATTAGAGCACAGTAGAGCGCACAAATACACCGAATATCAGTGCGTAACACAAAAGTCAAAGCCATCCCGACCAAATGTAAGCTAACCTACCCTAACGTAGCCAAATGTACCATAACTCGCCCTATCGTGGCACGACCGCTATTACTGGTGTCCCCGGTGTCGAGCAGCGCATATTACAGCACAGTGGACCGCAGAAATCCGCCGAATAGCAGTGTATAGTGCAAAAGTCGATGCTGTCCTATCCTAACCAGTCCAAACGTAACATAATTGGACGCAACGTAACACAAAATGACGTGCCACGACTCCCATTGGTGGCCTCACGAGAGCTAACCGGAGTACAGAAGAGCCAAGTGGAACGCGGGAATCGGCCGAATAGCAATGTATAGCGCAGAAGTCAAAACTATCCTAACCTAACACAGCATAACCTAGCATAACAGAAAGTAATCTAACTGAACCTAACGTGCGGCGGCCACAATTTCAGGCGCCGTCAGAACAAAGCAGATCGTACAAGATCACAGTAGTCAGCAGAAACCCACCAAATAGTAGCTTTTAGCACAAAAGTCAAAGTTATCCTAACCTAACTTAAAAAAAACTAACCAAGCCAAACATAACACAATAGAAACTAACGTGCCACGACCACAGTTGCTGGCCTCCCCTGAGCGAAGCAAAATGCATTAAAGCACAGCAGAGCGCAGAAATCCACAGAATAGCCGTGTACAGCACAAAGGTCAAGACTATCCTCTCACAACCTAACGAATCGTAACATAGCCAAACGCAACATAACTCAAACTAACGTGACCCGACTGCTACTGCTAGCCTGCACAGTGTCAAGCAAAACATAATAGAGGAGAGCAGCGCGTGGAAATCCATTGAATCGCATTGAATAGCAGGAGAGTCGAAGCTATGCAAACCTAGCAGAAGGCAACGTATCCAAGTCAAACGTAGCATATCACAACCTAACCTGAAGAGACCGCCATTACCGGCATCCACTGGGTCAAGCTGGACATACTGGTGCACCGTAGGGAGCAGAAGTTCACCGAACAGCAGTGTGCAGCACAAAGGCCAAAGCTACCCTCTCCAAACCTCACCAAGCGTAACATAACCAAACGTAACGTAGCTGCACCGAACGTGACACTTCCACTATTGCTTGCATCCGCAGAGTCAAACAGAACACACTGGAGCACTGTGGAGCGCCGGCATCTATCGAATAGCAGTGTATAGCACAGAAGCCAAAGCTACTCTGTACCAACCTATCCAAACTTAACGTAACCGAACGTAACATAATCCTCCCTAACGCTCCGTGACCACAAATTTTGCACTCATGGGGCACAAGCAGGACATATTAGAGCAGAGTAGAGCGCGGAAGTCCATGGAAACTTAGTGCATTGCACAGTAGTGGAGACTAACCTATCCTAATATAGTGAAACGTAACATAACCGAAAGTTGCTTGACTCAACCTAACGCGAGCCAAGCAGAACATACTGGAGCACAGTAGAGCACAGCAGTCCACCACAATGAAGTGTGTGGCACAAATGTCAATGACATCTAAACCCCAAGTGTCCTAACCTAGCCAAGCGAAGTGTAACATATCTAAACATAACGTGCAAAGAATAATATTGCTGGCCTCCGCAGGGGAAAGCAGGGCATGCTAGAGCAATGCAGAGCGCCGAAATCCACCAAATAGCGGTGTACAACATAAAAGTCAAGGCTACCATATCCGTACCAAACGAAACGTAACATAACTGAACGTCATCCATCTCAACCTAACGTGCCGGGACCACTGTTGCTGGCTTCCTGAGAGCCAAGCGAATAATAATAGAGGTGAGTAGGGTGCAGATATCCATAGGGTCGCAGTGTATAGCAGAAAAAGTCGAAGCTATCCAAACACAACGAGGGCTAACGTAATCCAACCAAGCGTTTCCTTCATAAACTTACCATGCCGGGACCATTATTACTGGCTTCCCCAGAGGTAAGCAGAACGTACTAGTGCACTGTAGAGCGTAGAGGCTCACCGTATAGCAGTTACACCAAGAAAGTCAAATGCATCCAATCCAAAACCAAGCTAACGTGGTGTAACCTAACGTAACCGAACTCAACCTATCTGGCCGGGACAACTATCACTGGCCACCCAAATGTCGAGCCGAGTATATTGAATCAACGTAGAGCGTAGCACTCTGCTGAATAGCAGCGTATAGCACAAAGGTTAAAGTAATCCTCTCCTACCCTATCCAAACTTAGTATTACCAAACGCAACCTAACTAAGCCGAACGTGCCGAGGCCATTATTTCTGGCCTCCCAAAAGCCAAGCATAATAAACTAGACCACAGTAGTGCGCAGAAAGTCACGGAATCGCAGTGCACAGCACAAAAGTTAGAGATATCCTAACCCAAACTGACGTAACCTAACCTAACCACACGTAATGAACCGAGACCTCTATTGTCGGCCTCCATAGACCCAAACAGAACATACTAGATCACAGTATAGCGCAGAAGCCATCCGAATAGCAATGTACAGCACAAAAGTAAAAGCCATCCAGGCCATACGTATCCTAACATATAATATCGAAGCACAACCTAACTCGTCCTGTCGTGACACGGCCGCTATTGCTGGCCTCCACAGAGTCTAGCAGAACATTTTGGTCGAGAATGGAGCTCAAAAGTCAATAGAGTGGCAGTGTATTGCAAAAAAGTCAAAGCTATTCGGACCTAACCCGTGCCAACGTAACCTAGACTAATATAACCTAATTCGATCTAACGTGCCGCTGCCACAACTTCTGTCCTCACCAGAGCAAATTAGAGCATATGAGGTACAGTAGAGCGCAGAAGTCCACCGAACAGCGGTGTATAGCACAAATGTGAAAACTGTAATTTCCTAGCATGACCAAACAGAACATAACCAAACGTAGCCTATTTCAACCTAACGCGCAGCAACCACTATTTCTGGCCTCCCCAGAGACGAGCAGAGCGTAGTAGTGTAGAGTAAAGCGAAGAACTCCACAGAATAACAGTCTTTGCCAGGAAAGAGGAAGCTATCCAAACCTAACCTAAACAAACGTATCCCAACCAAACGAAGCATAGATCAACCTAACGTGCCGAGACCACTATTTCTGGCCTCCCCATAGCCAACCAGAACATATTAGAGCACAGTAGAGCATAGAAATCCATAGAATACCAGTGCATAGCGCACAAGTCAAAGCTTCTCTATCCCAACAATAACAAACGTAACATAACCAAAGGCAACATAACTCCACCTAACGTGTCAAGACCACTACTGCTGGCCTCCCCACAGCCACGCAGAATATACTAGAGCACAGTAGAGCGCAGGTGTCCAACGAATAGCAGTGTAATGGGCAAAAGTGGAAGCTATCGTCTCCTAACCTAACCAAACGTGATCTATCCCAAAGCAGCCTAACGCAACCTAACGTGCCGAAATCATCATTGCTGGCTTCCCCAGAGCCAAGCAGATCATACTAGAGCACAGTTGAGTGCAGAAGTCCATAGAATCGCAGTGCATAGCAGAATAGTCGATGTTACCCTATCCTAACATAGCCAAACGTAACGTATTCTAACGTAGCTTAACCCAAACCAACGCGCTGAAACCACACATGCTTGCCTCCCCAGAGCGAAGCAGAGCATGGTAGTGCAAAGTAGAACACAGAAATCGACAAAATTGCAGTGTACAGCACAAAAGGCGAAGGTACCCTATGTTAACCTAACCAAACGTAACATAAACGGACGTAATGTAACACAACCTGATGTGCCACGGCCGCTATTGCTGGCATCGCGAGAGCTAAGCAGAGAATAGCGAAGCGATGTAGAACGCAGGAACATTCCGAGCGGGAGCAGTGTATAGCATAAAATGAAATGCCTTCCTACCCTAGCCTGAACAATCGTGACCTAACGGAACGCAGCCTAACTAAATCTATCATGCCGAAGCCACCACGGCTTGACCCCTGCCCCCAGCGCAAAGGGGAGCATGTTAGAGCAGTCTATTGCGCAGAAATACGTCCAATATGAGTGTACAGCACAATAATCCGTGCTACCCAATCCTAACCTAACCAAACGTAGCATAACCGGACGCAGCCAAACCCAAACTGTATTGCCGGGACCACTATTGCTGTCCTACAGAGAGCCGAGCACAGCATGGTAGAGCAAAGTAGAGCGCAGAAAGCAACCGAATAGCAGTGAATTGCACAAATGTCATTGTAGCATATCCTAACCTAGCCAAGCGTAGCATATCCAAACGTAACGGAACTCAGCCCAACCTGACGAAACCACAAGTGCAGGCCTCCGCTGAGACAAGCAGAACGTACTGGAGCATAATGGAACGCAGAAATCCACCGCACTGCAGTGAAAAGCACAAAAGCCGTAGATATCCTAGCATAATATAGCTTCACCTAACCTAACCGATTATAACATATATCAACACAACGTGCAGCGATCACTGCTCCTGGCCTCCCCATAGCCAAGCGGAATGTGGTAGATCGTAGTCGATCACCGAAATGCACAGAATAGGAGTGCATAGCACGAAAGGCAAATCTATCATGACCAAACTTAACTTAACATAACTTAATCAAACGTAGCATAACAAAACGTAACGTGCCGCGTCCCCAGTCGTTCGCCGGCCCAGGGCCAAGCAGAATGAAATACAGCAAAGCAGAGCGCGGGAATCCGGGGAATAGCAGTGCATAGCACGAAAGTCAAAAAAAGCTGACCGAGCTTGACGTAACCTAACCAAACCAAACGTAACGAAGCACAACCTAACGTGCCGAGACAACTATTGCTGGCCTCGACATAGCAAATCAGAGCATATTAGCGCACAGTATAGCGCAGAAGTTCGCCGAATAGCAGTGTATAGCACAAAAGTCAGAGATAGCCCAACCTATCCCAAACAATCCTGACCTAATAAAACGTAAGCTAACTCTAACTCACGCGCCGCGGCCACCATTTCTGGCATCCACACATCAAAGCAGAGCACACTATTCCACAGCAGAGCGCAGAATTCCGCCAAATACCGGTGTATGCCGCAAGACTCAAAGCCGTCCTAGCCTAACCATAACTAAACATGACATTACCAAACGTAACTAAACTTCACCTAGCCGCCCTACGTTACTATTGCCGACCACACCCATGCCAAGCAGAGAAGACTAGAACACGGTAGAGTACCGAAATCCGCGGCTTTGCAGTGTAAAGCACGTGAGTCAAAAATATCCTAACCTAACATGACCCAACCTAAGCAAACCGAACGTAGCCGAGCACAACATAACGTGCCGAGACCATTATTGCTGGCCACCCCAGGGTCGAACAGTGTGTAGTAGAGCACTGTAGGGCGCAGAAGTCCACCGAATAGGAGACTATACCAAAAAATTCAAATCAGACCGTTCCCGTCCCCAAAAAACGTAGCCTAATCTAACGCAAAATAACTAAAGCTATCTTGCAGGGACCACCATTGCTGGCCACACCATAGCCATGCGTATTAAACTGGAGCACAGAATAGCGCAGAAGATCACCGACACATGTGGCACAAAAGTCAATGCTATGCACTCCGGCCCCAGCCAATCGTAACATAACCAGACGTGAAACCATACATGAAACTAACGTGCTGGGACCACCATTCGTAGCATCCCCAGGGACGAGCAAAGTATAGTAGAGCAATGCAGAGCGTAGAAATGCGCCGAATGTAGTGTACAAAAGTCTACCGAATAGCAGCTTACAGCGCAAGGGTCGAAGTTGTCCTATCGTAACCTAACAAAACGTAATCCAGCCGAGAGTAAAATAACACAACCTAATTTGCCTAGACCATTATTACTGTGCTACACATGGCCAATCAGAATATACCAGAGCGCAGTAGAGCGCAGAAATCCACCAAACAGCAGTGTACAGCGCGAACGTGGAGGCTGCCCTGGCATAACGTAACCAAACATAACACAACCGAACGTAACCTAACACCACCTAATGTTCCTAGACCACTATTTCTGAACTCACCAGAGCCAAACAGAACACAGTGGAGCACAGTTGAGCGCCCAAGCCCTGCGCAACTCAGTGTAAAGTACAAATGTCGGAGAGAGCCTAACCTAATCTGACCTAACATAAACTAACCAACAGTAGACTAACTCAACATAACGTGCAAAACCTACGATTGCTAACATTCCCAGAGACAAGCCGAACAAATTCGAACAGAGTAGTGCGCAGGAATCCACGGTGTAGCAGTTTGTAGCACATAAGTCAAAGCTATCATATCCCAACCTAGCCAAACGCAATATAACCGAACGCAATATAGCTCAGACTAAAGTGCCGTGGCCAATACTGCTGGCATACCCATAGCAAAGCAGAATATACTAGAGCACAGCAGAGCACAGATATCCACCGGATGGCATTGTATAGCACAAAAGTCAAAGCCATCTTATCCAAACTTAACCAAACCTATCCTATTCAAACGGAAAATGACTAAACCAAATATGACACGACCACTATTTTTGGCCTCCCCAGAGACAAGCATATGCTAGTATAGCAAAGCAGATCTCACGTATCGGCCGAACAGCAGTGTATAGAATAATGGTCAAAGATTTCCTATCCCAACCTAACCAAACATATCATAAGCAAACCTTACGTAACACAACCTGACGTGCCGCGAAAGGTATATCTGGCCCCTCGAGAGCTAATAAGAGCATAGCAGAGCTACGTAGAACGCTCAAATCGTCCGAATGGCAGCGTATAGCAAAAAAAGTGAGGGGAAACCAACCTGACCTGACCTAAACTAGCCTAATTAATCTTGACCAATCTCAACCTAATGTGCCTAGCCGACGGTTTCTGGCCTCCCCCTCGCCAAGCAGCGCATATTATATGAGAGCAGAGTGCAGCGGTGCATAGAATGGCAGTGAGTGCCACGAGAGTCAAAGATATCATAATCTAACCAGAACAAACCCAACATAATCGAACGTAACCTAACTCTACTCAACGCGCCGCAGTCAATATTTCAAGATTTCCCAGATCAGGGCAGGGCATATTAGACCACAGTAGAGAGCAGGAGTCCACCGAATAGCAGTGTGTAGCACGAATGACAAAGCTATCCTCTCCCAACCTAACCAACCGTAACATAGGTGGACGTAGAGTAACCCAACCTGACGTGCCACTACCGCTATTGCTGGCCTCACGAGGGCTGAGCTGGCTAGCAGAGCAATGTGGAGCGCAGAAACAGTCTGAATAGCAGTGTATTGCGCAGAAGTCGAAGCTATCCTGACCAAACCTAGCCAAGAATAACCTCACAAAGCGCAACATTATGCAACATATCTTGCCGGGGGCGCTTGTCTTGGCGTCCATAGAGACGAGCAGAGTGCGACAGCGCACAGAAGAGTGCAGGAGTCCATAGAACAGCAGCGTGTAGCACAAATGTCAAAGCTACACTAACCTAACACAGCGCAGCCTGACGTAACCAAACGCAATCTAACTCAACCTAACGTGCGGCGGCCACTACTGCTGCCTTCCGGAGAGTCGAGCAGTGTACATTAGAGCAATGTGGAGCGCAAGAGTCCGACGAATTGCATGGCATTGCACAAAGGTCATAGCTATCCTATCTCAACCTAACCAAACGTGACCAAACCGAAAGCAGTCTAACTGAATCTAACGTGCCGAGAACAAATTTCCTGGCCCCGCCAGCGCAACTCAGAGCATATTAGGGCATAGTAGGCCGCACAAACCCTCCGGGTAGCATCGTACAGCACAAAAGTCAAAGCTACCCTCTCCTACCTTGACCAAACATAACACAACCGTACGTAACATAACACGACCTATCGTCTCTAAACCACTATTGCTGACCTACCGAGAGGAAAGCAGTACATACTATAATACAGGGGAGCGCAGGTATCCGCCGCACTGAAGTGCAAAGCACAAAAGTCGAGGATATTCTAACCCGACATGTCAACGCCTTACACAGGCAAACGTAGCGTACCTCAAACAAACGTGCCGAGCGCACTGCTGCTGGCATCCCCAGCACCAAGCAGAGCACATTAGAGCACAGTATTGCGCAGGTATCCACCAAAGAGCGGTGTATAGCACAAAAGCCTAAGCCACCCCACCCTAACATAGAGAAACGTGACCTAACCAAACGCAACATATATCAGGCTAACCTTCCGGCACCAGTACTGCTGGCCACCCAATATCAAAGCAGAATGTGCTAGAGCACAGTAGAGCGTAGAAATCCAACGAACAGCATTGTGTACCACAAAAGTCAGAGCCATCGTAACAAAACATGGCCCAACGTGGCCTAACCAAACATAACGTAACTGAAGCCGTCGTGTCACGAACACTATTGCTGGCCACATAAGAGCCGAGCAGAGCACAGTAGAGCAATGTAGAGGGCAGAAATCCACCGAATAAGAGTGTATAGCGCGAAAGCCGACTTTACTCTATCCCAACCTGGCCAAATGCGTCGTAAGCAAGCGCAACGTAATCCAACTCAACGTGCCCAGAACACTATTTCTGGCATCCACATCGCCAAGCAGAACTTATTTGGAGAGAGTGGTGCGCAGAAGTCCATAGAATGGGAGTGTATAGCAGAAAAGGTAAAGCCATCCTAACCCGACACAATCAATCCTAACCTACCCAAACGTAAGATAACGGAAGCTAACGTGCCGAGACCAGTATTGCTGGCAATCCCAGAGCTAAGCTGAACACACTACAGCACATTGGAGTGCAGGAATCCACCGAAGAGCAATGTACAGCACAAACGTTAAAGCTCTCCAAACCAAAATTAGCATAACCTGACCAAACATAAAACGCCGGGAAGGCTATTGCTGGCCTTCCCAGAGCCAGGCCGAAGACATTGAATCGCTGTAGGGCGCAGAAACCCACCTGTCAGCAGACTACAACACCAAAAGTCAAAGCTATGCACTCCTAACATTGCCATCTGTAACATAAGTCAACGTACCCTAACCCAACCTAACGTGCCGAGACCGCTATTGTTGCCGTCCCCGTCGCCAAGCTGGTCATACTAGATCATAGCGGAGCGCAGAAATCCAGCTAATACCAGTGTACAGCACAAAAGTTAAAGCTATCCTAACCAAACTTATCCTGATCCAACCTAACCAAACGCAACCTGTCTCAACGTAGCGTACCGAGACCACTATATCTGTCCTTCATAGAGCCAGGCTGAATGCATTAAAGCACTGTTGGGAGCAGGAATCCAACTAATAGCAGACTATAAGACTAATGTCACAGCCATTCTCTCCTAACCTAATCAACCGTAGCAGAATCAAACATAACCAAACTCATCTTAACGTGCCGCGACAACTATGTCTGTCCTCTACAGAGTCAAGCGGAACATGTTAGTGGAGAGTAGAACGCAGAAAACCATATAACCGCATTGTATGTCAGAAAAGTCAAAGCTACCCAAGCCAAACCCAATCTAACAGAACATAGCTAAACTTAGCGTGGCTCAATCTAACGTGCCGAGACCGCTATTCTTGCCCTCCGCAGAGGCAACCAGGACATACTGGAGCAGAGTAGAGCGCAGAAATCCACTGGCTAGCAGCGAACAGCACTAAAGATAAAGCTACCCGGACCAAAGATTGCTTAACCCAACCTAACCGAACGTAACATGACACAACGTAACGAGAAAACTATTGCTGGCCATCCAGAGGCAAGCTGAAAATATTAAATCCCTGTAGTGAGCAGAGATCCACCTAATAGCAGGCTTTAGGACTAAAGCCAAAGCTATCCTCTCCTAACCAAGCTAACAGTAACATAAGCAAACGTCACATAACTCAAATTACAGTGCCAAGACCGCTATTGGTGCCCTCCCAAGGGCCAAGCAGGACATACTAGAGCACAGTAGAGCGCAGAAGTCCGCCAAATTGCAGTGTACAGCACAAGCGTTAAAGCTGTCCTGGCAAAACATAGCCAGACCCAGCCTGACAGGACGTAACTTGACAAAATTTAACGTGCAGAGGACACTGTTGCTGGATTTATCAGTGCCAAGCTCAAAGCGTTAGAGCACTATATGGCGCAGAAAACCGCCTAGTAGTAGATCACAGATCTAAAGAGGAAGATATATCCACCTAACCCAGCCAAACGTAACATGACTAAACTTATCATTGCTCCACATAACGTGCGGCAAATACCATTGCTGGCCTCGCCGTAGTCAAGCAGAACATATTAGAGGAGGGTAAAGCACCGAAATCCATAGAATCGCAGTGTATACCAGAAAAGTCAGAGCTAGCCTGGCCTAACCCAAGCCAACAGAACATAGACAAACATAGCCTGCCTCTACCGAACGAGCCGAGACCGCTATTGCGTATCTTCCCAGGGCCAAGCAGGGCATGCCGGAGCACAGATGAGCGCAGAAATCTATTGAATAGCAGTGAACAGCACAACTGTTAAAGCTATTCTGGCCAAGCATAGCCTAACCGAACCTACCCGAACGAAGCCTTACCCATCGTGACATGCCGAGGCCGCTACTGCTGGCCTTGATAGACCCAAGCTGAATATATTAGAGCACAGCAGAGCGCAGAAATCCACCGAATAGCAGTGTATAGCACAAAGATCAAAGATATCCTATCCTAACCTAAACAAACGTAACATAAGCAGACGCAACGTAACCAAACCGGATGTGCCACGACCGTTACTGTTGGCCTCGCGAGAGCTAAGCAGAGTGTAGCCGGGCAATGTAGAAGGATGAAATCGTCCGAATTGCAGTGTATAGCACAAAATACAAGTCTACCCGATACAAACTTAACATTATCTAACCAAGCCAAGCGTATCCTATCACAACCGAACGTTTGACGACCGCAACTACTGGCCTCCGTAGAGGCAAACAGATCCCAGTAGAGCAACGCAGAGCGCACATTCCGACCGAAGAACAGTAGTCAACACAATGGTCATAGTTCTCCCAGTACAAGCTATCCAAATATAGCACCACCAAATATAACCTAAAGCAACATAGCCTGCCTAGACCACTATTGCTGACCTGCACAGTGCAAAGCAGAATGTACTATGTCGCAGGAGGGCGCAGAAATCCGCCGCACTGATGTTGGATGCACAAATGTCCAAGATATCCACCCAACATGACGTAACCTAACCTACCCTAGCGAAGCCGAACGCAACCCATTGTGCCGAGACCACTTTTGCAGCCCTCACCAGAGTCAAGTGGAACAGATTTGATGGGAGTAGAGCGCAGAAATCAATAGAATACCAGTGCATATCTCAAAGGTCGAAGCTACTACCTTCTAACGCATCCAAACGTAACATTACCAAACGCATCCTGGCACAATTAAACGTGCCGCGACCACCATTGCTGGCTTCGCCAGAGCCAAGCAGAATGTATTAGAGCGCAGTGGGGCGCAGAAATCCACTGATTAGCAGTGTACAGCAAAAAAGGCGAAGCTAACCAATCCTCACATAACCGAACCTAACCTAACCGAACGTAATCTAACTAAACCTATCGTGCCGCGACCACCGCTGCTGGCCTCCCCAGAGCCACGCAGAACTCATTAGAGGTGAGTAGGGTGCAGAAATCCATAGAATCGCAGTGTATAGCAGAATGATCGCAGATATCCGAACTTTACCTGTGCTAACATAATCTAACCGAACCTAAACAAACTCAACCTAGAATAGCGCGGCCCATATTTCTGGCCTCCACAGAGTAAAGCGGAGCATATTATACCACAGTAGAGAGGAGAATGCCACCGAAAAGCAGTATGTAGCACAAAAGCCATACTTATGCTATCCTGACGTAACCAAGCGAAATATAACGATACGAAGGTCACTCAAACTGACGTTCCCGAACCACCATTCATGACCTCCAAAGAGCATAGTGGAACATATTAGAGCACAGTGGAGCGCAGAAATTCGCCGAATAGCAGTTTATGGTACAGACGATAAAGCCATCCTATGCTAACCAAACGAAACGTAACATAACTGTACGTTACGTGCCGCAAACACTATTGCAGGCCTCCCCATATACGAGCAGTGTGCAGTAGTGCACAGTACAGCGCAGAAATCCACCGAATTGCAGTGTACAGCGCGAAAGTCGGAGCTATCCCCTCCTAACCTGTCCAAACGGAACATAACCCATACTTGCGTGCCGCTACCACTGTTACTGGCCTCACCGGAGCCAAGCGGTGTATATCAGAGCAATGTAGGCCGCAAATACCCATCCAATAGCAGCGTATTGCGTGAGAGTAAAAGCCACCCTATCCTAACATAGCCAAGCGTTGCATGACCAAATGCTGTCCATCTCAACCTAACGTGCCGAGATCACCGTTCCTGGTATCCCCAGAGTCAAGCAGAACATAGCAGAGTACAGCAGATCGCAGAATTCCACTGAACAACAGATTATACCACGAAATTCTAAGCAATCCGTACCTAACCCAAACCAATGTAAAGTAACCGAACGCAGCATAACACAACATCACTGGCCGAGACCGCTATTACTGGCCTCCACGAGCCGACCAGAGTATAGTATGGCAATGTAGAGCATAGGAGTTCACCGAATAGCGGCGTGTATCACAGAAGCCAAAGCTAACCTATCCTAAAGTTACAAATCCTAACAGAACAATACGTAGCCTAACTGAACCTATCGCGGCACGACCACTATTGCTGGCCTCTCCAGATTCGAGCAGAGCGTAATGCAGTTCAGTAGAGCGCAGAAAGCCACGAAATAGAAACTTATGCCTCAAAAGTCAAAGATAACCTAACCTAATCAGACCTAACCTGGCCTAACCAAACGGAGCACAACAAAACCTGCCGTGCCGCGACCAATATTGCTGGCTTCCCCAAAGACAAGCGGAACCTTGTAGGGCACAGCAGCGCACTCAGGTTCACTGAATATCAGTGTTCATCACACAAGTCAGAGCTATCCTAACCTAACTCAACCCTACATACCCTAAGCAATTGTAATCTAACTCAGCCTAACGTGCCGCGACCATTATTGCTGGCTTCGCCAGAGAAAAGCAGAATATGATAGAGCACAGCAGAGCACGCAGGTCAATGGGATGTCAGTCTTGTGAACATTAGTCAATGCTATCCTATCATAACCCAACCAGAGCTTACCTAACCAAACCAAACCTAACACATCCTAACGTGCCGCGTCCGGTATTGCTGGCTTCCACACAGAAAAACAGAGCCTAATAGAGGGGAGCAGGGCGCAGAAATCCATAAAATCGCAGTATATAGCAGAAAATTCGAAGCTATCCAGATCTAACCAAAGCGCACGTAACCAAACCAAACGCAGCCTAACACGACATATCGTGAGGAGACCATTATTACAGGCCACCCCAGAGTCGAGCAGAGTATGCTAGAGCAATATAGAGTGTAAAGATCAACCGAAGAGCAATGTGCAGCAGAAGAGTCAAGCACAACCTGACCAAAACTAACATAACCTAACTTAGCCAAACGTATCAAAACAAAACCTAACGCGCCGCGACCGCAATTGCTGGCATCCCCGGGGACAAGCAGAGTAAATTAGAGAGAAGTAGAGCTTAGAAATATACCGAATGACTGTGTATATCACAAATGTATAAGCTATCCTCCCCAAACCTAACCAAACACAGGCTGACCAAACGTAATATAACCCTGCCTTTCGTGCCACAACCACTGTTTCAGGTCACTTTTTCAGGTCACCGCAGGGTCGTTCAAGGTATAATAGCGCAATGTAGAGCGATGAAATCCACCGAAGGGCAGTGTACGTCACAAAAGTCAAAGCTTTCCCATCCTAACCTAGCGAATAGTGTCATAACCAAACCTAACCGTATTCAACCTAACGTGCCGCGACCACGATTTCTGGCCTCCCCAGAGACGAGCTGATCATATTACAGGAGAGTGGACCGCAGACATCCATAGAGCAGCATTGTACAGCACAGAAGTGAAAGCTACCCTACCCTGACCTAACGAATCGTAACAAAACCAAACGTACCCTAACTCACTCTAACATGCGGAGTACACCACTACTATCCCCCATGGTGCCAAGCAGAACATACTTTGTCCCAGTAGAGCGCAGAAATGTATGGAATTGCAGTGTACAGTACAAAACTCTTAGAGACCATATCCTAACCAAGCCAAACGTAGCACAAGCGAACGTAGCCTAACTCAACCTAACGTGCAGAGACCACTACAGCTGGCATCCCCAGAGTCAAGCAGGATATAGTGCAGCACAGTCGAGCGCAGAAGTTCTCCGCATTGCAGTTTATAGCACAAAAGTCAT
>NW_016940688.1:0-609 GCF_001483705.2 Eufriesea mexicana | reverse complement strand
ATATATAATCTGTTATAGCTTGGTGAATAGGTCGCCTCACGTCTTCAACCAATGGCAAGTACATCCATCTACTTGCCAGAGAATTGGGCTATTCAAAATCTATAACCTGTTATATCTTGGTGAATTGATCACTTAACGCCTTCAATCCAATGGCAGGGACAGCCATCTACTTGCAAGAGAATAGGTCTATTCAAAATATATAATCTGTTATAGCTTGGTGAATAGGTCGCCTCACGTCTTCAACCAATGGCAAGTACATCCATCTACTTGCCAGAGAGTGAGTCTATTCAAAACCTATACGCAGCCATAGCTTGGTGATTAGATCGCCTATCGCCTGCAATCCAATGGCAAGTACAGCCAGATACTTGCCAGAGAATTGGGCTATTCAAAATCTATAATCTGTTATAGCCTGGTGTATAAAACGCACAACGCCTTCAATCCAATGGCAAGTACAGCCATCTACTTGCCAGAGAATACGTGTATTCAAAATCTATAATCTATTATAGCTTGGTGAATAGATCGCCTAATGCCTTCAATACAATCTCGAGTACTGCCACCTACTTGCCTGGGAATAGGTCTATTCAAAATCTATAATCTGCTATAGCCTGG
>NW_016940687.1:0-1938 GCF_001483705.2 Eufriesea mexicana | reverse complement strand
ACCATTATTGCTGGCCTCCACAGAGCCAAGAAGAATATAACAGAGCACAGCAGAGCACAGAAAACCACCGCATTGCAGTGTATACCACAAAAGTCAAACATACCCTGACCTAACCTGACCTTACCTTACCTACCCAAACGTAGTGTAACTGAACATCACGTGGCGAGACCAATATCGCTGGACTCCCCGGAGCCAGGCAGATCATATTGGAGCATATTAGAACTCCGAAATCCACTAAATAGCAGTGAGTAGCAAGAAAGTCGAAGTAGCATATCCCAACCTAGCCTAACGTGACATACCCGAACGTAGCCTAACTCATCCTAACATGACGAAAGTACTATTGCAGACCTCACCATGGACAAACAGAGCATATTATAAGGCAGTAGAGCGCAGAAATCCATAGAATCGCAGTGTATAGCAGAAAAGTCAATGGCATATTATCCAAACCACACCTAACATAGCCAAACCAAACGCAACCTAACACAACATAACGTGCCGAGGACAATATTGCTCTCCTCCCCGGAGCCAAACAGAATGCACTAAAGCGCAGCAGATAGCGGTAAACCACCGCAATGCTGTGTATGGCACCAAAGTCGAAGATATCCTAACCTAACTTGACCTAACCTAACCTAACCAGACGTGGTCTCACTCAAGATAACGTGCCGGGACATTATTGCTGTCCACCCCAGAGCCAAGAAGAACATACGTGACTGCAGTAGAGGGCAGAAATCCATAGATTTGCAATGCATAGCAGGAAAGTCAAAGCTATTCACTCCTAACCTAGACTGACATAACCCAACCAAACGTAGCCTAGCTCAACATAACGTGCCGCAACCACTACCTCTGGCCTCCCCAGAGCCGAGCAGGACATGTTAGAGTCGAGCAGGGAACAGAATTCCACAGAATCTCTGTGTGGATCTGAAAAGCAAAGCTATCTGGGTCTAACACAAACTAGCGTAACCTAACCAAATGTAGCATATTCGAACCTAGCGTGCCGTGACCCTTACTGCTGGCCTCGCCAGGGACAAGCAGAAAATATTAGAGAACATGGGATCGCAGAAATCAGCTGAACAGCAGTGTGTGGCACAAAAGTCAATGCCACCGTGTCCTAGCCTAACCGACGTATCGTAGCCAAACGTAACATCGTTCACCCCAACGTGCGGATGCCCCTACTGCGGCAGCGAGAGGCAAGCAGCATATATTATAGCACGGTAGAGCGCAAACATACGTGAAACAGAAATTTATATCAGTAAAGTCGAAGATTCCCTATCCTAACCTAAGCAAACGTAACGTAACCGGACGTAGCATATCTAAGCATAACGTGCAGATACTACTACAGCTCGCCTCCTCAGAACCAAATAAAGTGCGCTAGAGAATAGTAAAGCGCAGAAATCTGCAACATCGCAGTTCATTGCACAAAAGTTAAAGACATGAACACATACCTGAACTAACCTAAACAAACCAAATATGACATAACTGAACGTAACATGCTGAGACCATAATTGTTGGCCTCCACAGAGCCAAGCAGAATAAAGTGGAATAAGGTAGAGCGCAGGAACCGACCGAATATCTGTGTGTAGCTCGAAACTCTAAGCAATCTCACCCTAATCTAGCCAAACGTATCATAACCAGACGCAGCAGAATCCAACCTAACATGGCGAGGCTACTATTGCTGGCCTCCACAGAGTCGGGCGGGCTATATTAGAGCGCAGTAGAGCGCAGGAATAAAATGCACATCAGTGTACAGCACAAAAGTCAGAGCTTAGCTATCCTAACTTTACCAACCGTAACAAACCCAAACGCAGCTTAACTCAGGCTAACGTGCCGAGAACAATACTGCTGGCCTCCCCATAGTCAACCAGAATAGACAAGAGGAAAGTGGAGGGCAGGAGGCCACCTAATAGCAGTGTATAGCACTATAGTCAAAGCTGTCCCAAC
>NW_016940686.1:0-291 GCF_001483705.2 Eufriesea mexicana | reverse complement strand
CATTGCAATGGCTATAGCTCGCCAGTAGAATCTTTCCCCGTTACACATGCAAGGATATCAGCTAACCACAATAATAGTCGACAATGTCAATAAAACAATTTTCCATCTAGATATTATAGAATTGCAATGGCCATAGCTGGCCAATAGAATCTTACCTCGTTATTTATGCCCGAAACTAACCACACAACGGTATTAGTCGAAATTGTTACTAAAATTGAATTTTCGAGGAAGATTCTATGGCATTGTAATCGCTATAGCACGGCAATAGTATCTTTCCCCCTTATTTATACA
>NW_016940685.1:0-11747 GCF_001483705.2 Eufriesea mexicana | reverse complement strand
AAGTAAAAGGTATCCAAACCTAACCTGGCAGAACATATCATAACCAATCGTATCACAACTCAATACATGGTGCCGAGGCCACTATTGCTGGCCTCCACAGAGACAAACAGAATATTCTAGAGCACGGCAGGGCGCAGAAGTCCGCCGCATTGCTGTGTACAGCGGAAAAGTCAAACACATCCTAACCCAACCTTAGCATAACTAACCTATACAAACGTAGTGTAACTTGTTTAGTTACGAGAGCAATAGTGCTGTCGACCCCAGAGTCGGATGGTCCAACGAGCTGGGTGTCTCGCGAAAGTAGTTAGGCCGTACAGTCGTTAGGCTGGTGGCGAGGAGCACCGCCCCCAGAACTGACGGCTTACCAGGCCGATCCTTTGCACTGGCTCTGGAGGCGTGGTCTGACAGTGTGGGGCGGCTGTTCGACAGCTGAATCAGGGCCGGTCGCTTCCCGGCATGTTGGAAGAGAGCGAGAGTCGGCTGCTCCCGAAACCAGGGAAGCCGAAGGACTCTCCGAAGGCATACCGGCCGGTATGCCTACTCGACGAGGCGGGCAAGCTCTTCGAGCGCGTTATAGCTGCCCTACTCCGAGAGCATTTAACGGACGTGGGTTCCGATCTCAGCGTCAGCCAGTTCGGATTCCGGCAGGGTCGGGCGGCGATCGACGCGATTAAGCGCGTTCGTATCCAGTCGGCGGCTGCCGTTGACCAGAGCGGGGTGGTGCTGGCGGTCGGTGTGAATGTCGCCAACGCCTTCAACACCCTGCCCGGAGCAGCAATCCGGTATGCCCTGTTGTACCACAGGGTTCCCCAATACATGATGGCGGTGGTCGGCGACTATTTGGCGGAGCGCTCCATCGAGTATCCCAGACAATGGTCGACCGTCGTGGGGGCGACGAACTGCGGGGTTCCACAAGGATCGGTACTCGGGCCGATCCTCTGGGACCTAGCGTATGACGCCGTGTTGTGAACTTCCATCCCCCGTGGCTTGAGCCTGACGTGTTACGCGGATGAATCCCTGGTGCTGGCCGCCGGGACGAGTTGGGAGGAGGCCACGCTGCGCGCGGAAGGCGGCGTGGCCCTCGTCGCGAACACAATCCAGCGGCTGGGGCTGAGTATCGCCCGCGAGAAGACGGAGGCACTGAGGTTATGCCATCGGTACCGCGGGAAGACGTCCTAGTCCCTAATGCGCGTGGGGAACGCCGTGGTCGAGGTTCGGGACCGGATAAAATATCGCGGTTTCATTCTCGATAAGCACTGGATGTAGCAATAAAGGGCTTTTCATGTCAGGTTATGTTATGCTTCGTTTGGATAAGTTACGTTTGGCTATGTTAGGACATGCTGCTTTGACTTCTGTGCTACTCACTGCTATTCGGATGATCTCTGCGCTCTACTGCGACCTAGTACATTCTGTTTGTCTCTGTGGAGGACAGCAATAGTGGTCTCGTCGTGTTAGGTTGTGTTTCGTTACGTTCGTATGTGTTATGTTTGGCTAGGTTAGGAGAGGGTACTTCGAATTTTGTGCTATGCACTGCTTCTGCCCCGATTACTGCGCTCTAATGTGCTCTAATATGCTGTGCTTGGCTCTGGGGTGGCCAGTGATAGTGGTCTCGGAACGTTAGGTTGAGTTAGGTTTGGTTAGGAAGGTTCGGTTAGGGTTTCCATGACTTTGGTGCTGTACACTGTTATTCGGTGGATTTCTGCGTTCTACATTGCTCTGCTATAACCTGCGCGACTCTGGGGATGCGAGCAGTAGTGACCGCGGCACGTTAGTCCCAGTTGTGTTACGTATGGTTGGTATAGGTAATGTTAGGTTAGGCTACGTTTGGTCAGGATAATTCCGACTTTATTGCCATACACCATTTTTCGGTGAATTTACGTTATCTGCTCTGCTCTACTGCATTCTGCTTGGCTCTGGAGTGGCTAGGAGCAGTGGTCAAGTGACGTTATGTTGAGCGATGCTGCGTTTTTTTAGGTTAGGTTAGGTCAGGTTATGTCGGGTTATCTTCGACCTGTGTGCTGTACAGAGCCATTTGGTCGACTTCTGCGCTCTACATTGCTCTACTATAATCTGCTCGGCTCCCGGGCGAGCAATGGTGGCCGCGGCAAGTTGGGATGTGTTAAATTACGATTTGCTATTTAAGGTTTTGGTATGTATGGTTAGGACAATCTCGACTTTCGTGCTATACACTGCAATTCGTTGGATTTCTGAGATCTACTGTGCTCTCCTACATTCTGCTTGGCTCTGTGTAGGCCTGGAGCAGTGGCCGCGGCACGTTGCATTGAGCTACCCTGCGCTTGGTTAGGTTAGGTTAGGTTAGGTCAGGTTAGGGCATCTCCAACCTTTGTCCTTATCACTGCAATGCCGTGGATTTCTGCTCACTTCTGTGATCTAGTACATTCTGCTAGTCTCTGTGGAGGGCAGCAATAATGTCCTCGGAATGTCAGGCTGAGCTGTGCTACGTTTGGATATGCTACGGTTGTCTGGGTTATTATAGACTACTTTGACATTTGTGCTAATCACTGCTATTCGGTGGATTTCTTCTCTCAAATGTGGCCTAATTTGCTCTGCTTGGCTCTGGGAGGCCAGCGATATTTATCTCGGCACGATATGATTATTTACACTACGGTTTGATCTGTCGGGTTAGGCAAAGTTAGGTCAGTGTATGTTTGACTTTTGTGCTATATACGGCAATTTGGTGGATTTCTGCACTCTGGTGTGCAGTAGTGTTTTCTGCTCGGCTCTGTGAAGGACAGCAACAGTGGTCTCGGCACGTTAGGTTGAGCTATGCTACGTTCGGTTAGCTTATGCTAGGTTTGATTAGGAGAGCATGCTTACGTCCTCTGTGCTAATCACTTCAATGCTGCGGATTTATGCGCTCTACTGTGCTCTACTACGTTATGCTTGTCTCTCTATAGGCCAGCAATAGTGGTCTGATCATGTCAGGTTGAGTTATGCTTCGTTTGGATGTCTTACGTTTGGCTGGGATAGGGTAGCCCACATTGACCTCTGCGCTATTCACTGCTGTTCGGTAGATTTCTGCGCTCTAACGTGAGCTAATGTGCTCTCCCTGGCTCTGAGGATGCCAGCAATATTGGCCTCGTCACGTTATATTTAGATACACTACGCTTGGATAGGATAGGTAAGGTCAGATTGCGTCAGGTTACGTCTGACTTTTGTGCTGTACACGGCTCTTCGCCGCTTTCTGCGTTCTACTCCGCTCTAGCATATTCTCCTTGGCTCTGCGGAGGCCAGCAGTGGCGGCCCCGATACGTTAGGTTGAGCTATGTCACGTATGGCTGTGTCACGTTTGGTGACAGGATAGTCCAGACGTCTGTGATGTACACTGCTATGCACTCATTTCTCCTATATACTGCGATCTAGCACTTTCTGCTTGGCTCTGAGGAGGCCAGCGATAGTGATCTCGGCAAGCTGGTTTGAGTCATGTTACGTTTGGTTAGGTTAAGTTGTGTCAAGCTCGGTCCGGTTATCTTTGTCTTTCGTGCTATGCACTGCTTGTCGGAGGATTCCTGCACACGACTGAGATCTACTGTATTATCCTTGGCCCTGTGGAGGACAGCAGCAGTGGCGGCACGTTATGTTTAGTTAGGCTACGTTTGCTTAGGTTATGTTGTGTTATGTTTCGTTATGGTGGCCTCGGCTTTCATGCTATACACTATTATGCGGCGGGTTCCTGTTATCTACTATGCTATACTGTATTCTGGTTGGCTCTGTGAATACCGGCAGACTGCGGTCGCGACACGCTCTTTTGAGTTACCCTACGTTCGTTTAAGTTCGGTTAGATCAGGCTAGGTTAGGATATCTATGGCTTTTGCGCTCTTCACTGAAATGCGGTGGACTCCTGCGCCAAACCGTGCTCTGGTACATCCTTCTTGCCTCTGTGGAGGCGACCAATGGTGGTCCCGTCAAGTTAGGTTAGGTCATGTTACGTTTGAACATGTCACTTTTGGCTTGGAAAGGATATGCTACATCGTCTTTTATGCCTTACACTGCTATTCGGAGGACTTCTGTGGCCTACTGTGCTCTACTATATTTTGCTTTCCTCGGGGGAGGCCAGGTGCAGTGGCCGCGGCACGTAATGTTGTGTTATGCTGCGTTTGGTTAGGATAGGTTAGGTCAGGTTAGGCTAGGATATATAAGGCTTTTGTACTATTCACAGAAATGCGGCAGATTTCTGCGCTCTACTGTGCTCTGGTACATTCTGCTCGCCTCTGTCGAGACCAGAAATATTGGTCTCGTCTTGTTTGGTTGAGTTAGGCTACGTTTGGGGGTCTCACGGTAGGCTAGGTTACCACAGGCTACATAGACTATCGTGCTATTCGCTGCTATTCGGAGTATTCCTGCCCTGTACTGCCCTCAACTGAGTTATGCTTAGCCCGCGGAATGCCAGCAATATTGGTCACGGCAGGTTAGAATGGGTTAGGTTACCGTTGGTTAGCAGACGTTGGGTTAAGATCGGTAAGGGTATCTTTGACCTTCGCGCTATACACTGTTATTCGGTTCATTTCTGTCATCCATTGTGCTCCACCGTATTCTGCTGGGTAATCTGGAGGCCAGGACCAGTGATCACTGCAAGTTATTTTGAGATATGCTACGTCCGGATTGGTTAGGTTAGCTGAGGTTATGCTAATGTACCTGCGGCTTTTGTGCTCTTCATTGCAATGAGGTGGATTTCTGCTCTCTAATGTGCTCTAATATGCTCTGCTTGGCTCAACGAATGCCATCAATAGCGGTCGCCGCACGGTACGTTGAGTTATGCTACGTTCGGTTATGTTAGGTTATGCCAGGTTCAGTTACGGTGTCCCCGACTTCTGTGCTATAGGCTGCTACTCGGTGGATTTCTGCGCTCAACATTGCTCTACTGTACTCTGCTCGACACTGGGGAGGCGAGTAATAGTGATAGCGGCATGTCAGGTTGTTTTAGGTTGTTTGCATGGGGTAGGTTAGGATATGTTTCGTGTGGGTATCTACGGCTTCTGTGCCATTCACTGCAGTGCGTTGGTTTTCTGCGCGATACGGTGCTCTGGTACATTCTGCTTGTCTCTACAGAGGCCAACAGTACCGTTCACGTCATGTTAGGTTGAGCTAGGCTACCTTTGGGTATGCCTCGTTTGGCCAGGTTAGGATAGGCTATTTTGACTTTCGTGGCTTGCACTGCTTTTCGGCAGATTTCAGTCTTCTACTGTGCTCTACTGCACTCTGCTTCGCTCTGGGGATGCCAGGAGTAGTCGTCGCTGCATGCTACCTTGTGCAATGATACGTTCGAGTAAGCTCGGTTAGGCCAGGTTGGGGTAGGACATCCCCCTTTTTACTATTCACAGCGATGCGTTCGGCTTCCGCGTACAGCTGGGATCTAGTACATTCTGCTTGTGTTCGCAGATGCCAGCAATAGTGGTCTCGTCGTGTTAGGTTGCGTTAGGTTACGTTTGGTTGTGCTTCGTTTGTCTAGGATATGATGTGCAACTCTGTCTTTTGTGCTATACACCGCTTAACGGTGTATTTCTGTGATCTCGCGTGCTCTACTACGTTCTGCTTGGCTCTGTGAAAGTCAGGATCCTCTGCCGCGGCCCGTTGCTTTTAGCTATGCTACGTTCAGTCATGCTAGGATAGGCCAAGTAAGGTAATATTATCCTCGACTTTTGTAACATACACAGCTGATCGGTGAATTTCAGCGCTCTACATTGCTCTACTATACCCTGACCGGCTCTGGGGATTCGAGCAATAGCGGCCGCGCAACGTTAGGTTGAACTAGGTTACGTTTGGATATGTTTGGTTAGGTTAAGCATTTTTAGGGTAGCTACGACTTCCGTGGTGTACAGTGTTATACGGTGTATTTCTGTGATCTACGGTGCTCTACTATATTCTGCTTGGCTATGGGGAGGCCAAAAGCAGTGGCCGCTGCAGGTTATGTTGCGATATGCTACGATTTGTCAGGATAGGTTTGGTCAGGTTGTGCTAGGGTACCTACGGCTCTTTCGCTATTCAATGCAATGCGGTGGATTTCCGCGCGTTACTGTGCTATAGCACATTCTGCTAGTCTCTGCAGGCCTGCACTAGTGGCTTCTTCGTGTTAGGTTGTGTTATTTTACGTTTGGATATGTTAAGTTTGGCTAGGTTACGATAGGCTACTATGACTTCTGTGCTATTCACTACTTTTCGGTGGATTTCTGCGCTCTAATGTGCTCTACTACATTCTGCTTGTCTCTACGGGTTCCAGCATTAGTGGCCTCGTCATGATAGGTTCAGCTAGGCTACGTTTGGGTGTGTCGCGTTTGGCTATGTTAGGACGGGATACCTTGACTTTTGTGCTATACACTGCTATTCAGTGGGTTTCCGCGCTCTTCTGTGCTCCAGTATACTCTCTCGGTTCGCAGGATGCTAGCGATAGTGTTCTCGGTACGTTGGTTAGAGATAGTCTATGTTTGGTTATGTTCTGTTGGTTTGAATAAGGTTTGAGTAGCTTTGACTTTTCCGATATACACTGCGATTGTATGGATTTTTGCGTTCTACTCTCCACTAATATGTTCTGATTGACTCTGGGGAGGCCAGCAATGGTGATCGCGGCACGTTAGATTAAGTTATGTTACGTTTGGTATCATGTCAGTATTGGCTAGGATAGGAGGGGATGTCTTTGACTTCAGTTCTGTAGTCTGCTATGTGATGGTCTTCTGCGCCCTACAGTGCTCTAATATTTTCAGCTTGCCCCTGCGAAGGCCGGCAATGTTGGTCCCAACACGTCGTGTTGAGCCAGGTTACGTTCCGTTATGCTGGGTTTGGCTAAGTTTGACAGTTTTGCTTCAACTTTTGTGCTGACCAATGCTGTTCGCTGGATTTCTGCGCTCTACTGCGCCCAAGTGTGACCAGCTTGTCTCTGGGAAGGCCAGAAGTAGTGATCGCGGCACATTAGGTTTAGCTAGGTTACGTTTGGTTATGTTAAATTTGGTCAGGATAGGGGGGGGGGATGGTATCGCCTTTAGCGTTGTATTCTGCTATTAGGGGGATTTCTGCGCCATGCACTGCTCTAATACCGTCAGCTTGGCTCTGGAAATGCCAGGAAGTGCGGTCTCGACGCGTTATGACATGTCAGGCTACATTCGGTTAGGTTAGGTTAGGCTACGTTTGGTAGGTTTACCTGTTTTGCTGCAAACAGCTATTCGGTGGATTTCTGCACCCCACCATGCTCTGAAATGTCCTGCTTGGCTCTGGGGAGGGCAACAAATGCGGCGTCGGCACGTTGGCTTGAGTCAGGCTATGTTTGGTTATGTCCTGTTTGTTCTGGTTAGGCTTGGGTATCTTTGACTTTTCCGATATACACAGCGATTATATGGGTTTCTGCGTTCTACTCCCCTCTGGTGTCTCCGGCATGGCTTTGGGGAGGGCAGCAATTGAAGGCGCGGCATGTTATGTTGTGTTTGGCTACATTCGATTATGTTAAGGTTGGATGGGTTAGAAGGGGATAGTTCTGACTTCAGTACTATAGTCTCCTGTAAGGTGGATTCCTGCGCTCTAGCGTGCTCTAGTGTGTCCTGCATAGCTCTGGCAAGGCAACTAATAGCGGCCTCGTCCCGACGTGCTGAGTTGTGCTACGATTGCTTAGGTTAGGTTAGGTCAGGCGTGAATTGGTTCCTTTGAGCCTTTCGTTATACACTGCAATGCCGTGAATCTCAGCGCGCTGCTCTGCTCTTGCACATTCTGCTTGTCCCTGTGGTGGCCAGCAATAGTGGCCTCGTCATGTTAGTTTGTGCTAGGTTACGTACGCATATATTTCGTTTCATTAAGATAAGATAGGCTACGTTGACTTTTGTGCTATACACTGCTGTTCGTAGGATTTCTGCGCTCTAATGTGCTCTGGTACACTCTGCTTGTCTCTGTGGAGGCCAGCAATAGTGGTCTCGTCATGTTAGGTTGAATAAGGCCACGTCCGGATATGTTACGTTTGGATAGGTTAGGACAGACTACTTTGATTCTCGTGTCTTACAATGCTATTCCGTGGGTTTCTGCGATATACTGCTCTCTACTGCATTTTGGGTCTGGAGAGACCAGGAGCATTGTCGCGGCACGGTATTTTGAGGTACACTACGTTTGGGTATGTTAGCTTTGGTCAGATTATGTCAGGGTATGTTTGACTTTTGCGCTATACAATACGATGCGGTGGATTTCTGCGGTCTGCTGTGCTCTAGTATATTGAGCATAGCGCTGGGCAGGCCGGAGGTATTTATCACGGCAGGTTAGGTTTTGTTATGCCGCGTTTGGTTATGTCACGTTTGGCGAGGTTAGAATAGGATACCTTCGGCTTCTGTGCTACACACTACTATCCTCTGATTCCTGCGTTCCACTGCGCGCAAATATCTTCTGCTTGACACAGCGGTGGCCAGGAATAGTTGTCTCGGCACGTTAGATTGTTATATGTTACGTTTCGTTATGGTAGATTAGGAAGGTTTGGTTGGGATTTCTTTGACTTTCGTGCTATACACAGTTATACGGCGGACTACTGTGGTCTACATTACTCTACCATATTCTGCTTTGCTCGTGGATTCCAGCAGCATCGGTCGCGGCACGATATTTTGTGATATGCTACGTTTGTTTAGAGTTGGTTGGGACAGGTTTGGTTAGGATAACTTCGACTTTTGTGATGTACACGGATACTCGGTGGATTTCTGCGATCTACAATGCTCTACTATACCCTGCTCGACTCTGGGAAGGCGTGTATTAGTTGCCGTGGCACGTTAGTTTGAGTTAAGTAACGCTTGGCTTGGTTAGGTTAGATAAATTTTGATTGGGATAGCTCTCACCTTCGTGCTATACAATGTAATCCGGTGGGTTCCTGTGATCTACCGTGCTCTACGATATTCTGCTTGGCTCTGGGGATGCCAACAGCAGTGATCGCGGCACTTTAATTTGAGATATGCTACGTACAGTTAGGCTATGTTAGGTCAGAATCGGTTTGGATACCCTAGGATTTTGTGCTATACACAGCTGTACGGTGCATTTCTTCACTCCACAATGCTCTAATATACTCAGCTCGATTCTGGGAATTCGAGCAATAACGGTCGCGGCACGCAAACTTCAGTTCGTTTACGTTTGGTTATGTTAGGTTAGGTTTAGTTTCGTCTGGATAGCTTCGACCTTCGTGCTATACACTGTCATTCGGCAGATTTCTCTGGCTTACCCTGCTCTACTGCGTCCTGCTTGGTTATGGGGAGGAAAGTAGCTGTGGTCGAGGCACGTTATGTCGAGTTACGCTGCGTTTGGTTAGGTTATCTAGGGTCAGGTTATGCTAGGATATCTACGGCTTTGTGCTATTCACTACAATGCATTATATTTCTGCGTTCTTGTGCGCCCTAGTACATGCAGCTTGTTTGCGCGGAGGCCAGCAATAGTGGGCTCGTCATGTTAGATTTCGTATGGCTATGTTGCGTTTGGCTATGCTAGGATATTCTACTTTGACTTTTGTGGTCTACAGTGCTATTCGGTGGATTCCCCGGTCTAATGTTCTCCAGTAAGATCTGCGTGGCTACACGAAGGCCATCAATAGCGGTCGCGGCGCGTTGGTTATGTTAGGTTGGGTTAGGATATCTTTCACTTTCGTGCTAAGCACTGCAATGCGGTAGATTTCTGCGCTCTGCTGTGTTCCAGCATATTCTGCTTGTCTCTCTGGAGGAAAGCAATAGCGCTTTCGGCATGTTAGGATGAGCTAGGCTACGTTCGGTTATGGTACCTTTGGCTAGGTTCGGGTAGGCTTCTTTGACCTTTGTACTGTACACAACTGATCGGTGGATTTCAGAATTCTACTGCGCGCTAATATTTTCTACTTGACTCCGCGGTGGCCAGTAATAGTTGTCTCGGCACGTTAGATTGATATATGTTACGTTTCGTTATGGTAGATTAGGAAGGTTTGGTTAGGATTTCTTTGACTCTTGAACTGTACAGTGCTATTTGGGGCATTTCCGCGCTCTACATTGCTCTACTACACTGCGCCCGACTCTAGTGAGGCGAGAAATCGTGGCCGTGGCACGTTAGGTATTGCTATGTTGTGATTGGTTAAGTTAGGTTAGGCTATGATTGGTTAGGATAGCTTCGTCTTTCGTGCCATACACTGTTATTCGTTGGATTTCTGTGACCCACTGTGCCCTACTATATTCTGCTTGGCACAGGGGACGCCGCAAGCAGTGGTCACGACACGTTATGCTGAGATATGCAACGTTTGTTTAGGTTTCGTTAACTTGGTTTCGGTTCGGGTAGCAACGTCTTTTGGGCTATGCACTGCGATTCTGTGGATTTCTGCGCTCTGCTCTCCACTAATATGTTGTGCCCGACTCTGGGGAGCCCACCAATAGTGGTCGTGGTACGTTAGTTTTAGTTATGTTACGTTTGGTTATGCTAATGTTGTATTTATTAGGATAGGATAGACTTGACTTTCGTGCTGTACACTGCTATTCGGGAATTTCTGCGCGCCTATGTGGTCTAGCAAGTTCTGCTTCGCTCTGGGAGGCAAACAATAGTAGTCTAGGCACGTTATGATAAGTTGGGCTGCGATTGGTTGTTTTAGGCTAGGTCGCGATTGGTTCGGTTATATTTGACCTTTTCGTTATTGACTGCAATGCGGTTATTCTCTGCGCACTATTGTGCTCTAGTACATTCTGCTTGCCTCTGTGAAGGCCAGCAATAGTGGCCTCGTCACGTTAGGTTGAGCTAGGTTACGTTTGGGTATGTTACGTTTGGCCTGGTTAGGATAAGCTACTTCGTCTTTTGCGCCTTACACTGCTCTTCGGTTGATTTCTGTGATCTACTGTGCTCTACTGCATTCTGCTTTGCTCAGGCGGGTCCAGGAGATGTGTTCGCGACGCGTCACGTTGAGCTATGCTACGTTCGTTTGGGATAGATTGGGTCAGGACAGGTTATGGTATCTACGGCTATTATGCTAGCCAGCGCAATGCCGTGGATTCCTGCGCTCTGCTGCGCTCTAGTACTTTCTGATGTCTCTGTTGAGGTCAGCAGTAGTGGTCTCGTCATGTTAGCTTGGGTTACGATTGGTTTGGATATGTTACGTTTGGGTCGGTTAGGATTGTCTTCCTTGCCTTTGAGCTGTACACTGGTACTCAGTGGATATCTGCCTTCTACTGTCCTCTAATATGCTCTGCTTGGCTCTAGGCGGCCAACAAGGTTGGCCCGGACACATTATGTTTAGTTACAGTACGTTTGTGTAGGTTAAGTTTGGCCGTGTTAAGTTAGGGTATCTTCGACTCTTGTGCCATACACTGCGTTGACGTGATTGCTCTACTGTACTCTAGTATATTCTGCTGGTCTCTGTGCAGGCCAGCAACATCCGCCTCGTCACGTTATGCTTAGTTGCACGGCATTAGGATTGGTTATGTTAGGTTAGGTTAGGTCAGGGTGTCTACCGCTTATATGCTATGCTCTGCATTGCGGTGGATCTCTGCTCTCTACTCTGCTCTAGTATATTCTGCTAGGCCTTGCGGAGGTCAGAAACAGTGTTCGCGGGACGTTGTGTTGAGCTATGTTACTTTTGGTCATGTTGCGATTGGTTATGTTGGGATAGGTTATTATCTACTTTTGTGGCATACACTGCAATACGGCCGATATTTGCGCAATACTGGGCTCCAATATTTTCTGGTCGCCTCTTGGGAGGCCAGCAATAGTGGGCTCGGGACGATAGGTCGAGCTATGTCATGTTTGGTTTGGTCAGGTTACTATAAGCTCGGCCA
>NW_016940684.1:0-575 GCF_001483705.2 Eufriesea mexicana | reverse complement strand
ATACCAGAGTACAGTAGAGCGCAGAAGTCCACCGCATTACTCAGTACAGGACAGAAGTCAAAGATATCCTAACCGTACCCTTACAAACCAAAGCAACTCAACCGTAACATAACACAACCTAACGCGCCGCGGCCGCTATATCCGTCCACCCCAGAGTAAAGAAGAGCAACTAGATCACTGTAGCACGCAAAAATCCACCGCATAGCAGTTTATAGCGCAAAAGTCAAGGTTAGCCTTGCCACGCCTAACAAAACATAGCATAACCAAGCGTAACCTAGCTCAACCTAACGTTGCTATACCATTATTGCTATCACCTAAGAGCCAACCAGAATATACCAGAGCACAGTAGAGCGCTGAAATCCACTGCATTACGGTGTGTAGCAGAAAAGTCGGAAATATCCCGACCCAACCTGACCTAACCGAAACTAACCAAACGTAGCATAACCTAGCATGACGTGCCGATACCACTAATGCTCTCTTTCGCAGATCCAAGCTGAACATACAAGAGCACAGTAGAGTACAGAAGTCCAACGAACAGCAGTGCATAGCACAAAAGGTAAAACTATCCCGGCCAA
>NW_016940683.1:0-1216 GCF_001483705.2 Eufriesea mexicana | reverse complement strand
CCATCTCAGCCTAATCCAACGAAACCCAACCAAGCTAAATGTAATTTAACACAGCCTGACGGGTCGCCGCCACTATTGCTGGCCTCCCCAGAGCGAGGCAGGGCATATTAGAGGAAATTAGGGCGCAGAAATCCACAGCACCGCACCGTACAGAAGAAAAGTCATGGGCATCCAAATCAAACCCAAACTAGCATAACCTAACATGTCGTAACCAAACTCAACGTAACGTCCCGCGACGTTGAGCACAGAGGGGTACAGGAATGAACAGAATAACTGTGCAGCACGAAAGTCAAAGATACCCTGACAAAGCCTAGCCTATCATAATCTAATCATACGTAACCTAGCTCAACCTAACGCGTCACGACCAGTGTTGCTCTCATCCCCAGAGTCGATCAGCGTATAGTATAGGAATGTGGAGAGTATATATCCGTCGAATATAAGTGTATAGCACAAGAGTCTAAGCTATCCTATCCCAACATATACAAAAGTAGTATATGCAAACACAACCAGTCGCAACCGAACGTGCCGAGACCATTATTTCCATCATCGCCAGAGCCACGCTGATCATTTTAGAGTACATAGTACTCTAGAGCGCAGTTATCCTACGAATAGCAGTGAATCGCATAAAAGCCAAAGTAGCGAATCTCAGCATAGCCAACCTTAACATGCACAAACGTAACCTGAATAAATCTAACATGACGAGACCTCAGTTGTCGGCCTCCACAGGGACATGCGGAATGTACTAGTGCACAGTGGTGCGCAGAAATCCACCGCAATGCAGTGAATAGCACAAAAGTCGAAGATATACTAACCTAACATGTCCTAACCTAACCTAACCAATCATAATATAACACAAGCTAACGTGCCACAGCCACTATTGCTCACCACCACAGAGTCGAGCAGAGTATAGTAGAGCAATGTCGAGAGCTGGACTCCACAAAATAGCAGTACACAGCACAAGAGTTAGAGATATCCTAACCTAACCAAACCTAACCAAACCTAACCTGACCAAAGCTAACCTATCCAAACGTAGCGTATCTCAACATAACGAGCCACGACCACTGCTCCTGGAATCCCCATATTCAAGAAGATTGTAGTAGATCATAGCGGATTACAGGTATCCACCGAATAATAGTGTATGACACGAAAGACAGTGATATCCTTACCGAACTTGTCATTGCCTAACATAACCGAACGTAGCAGAACTCAACCTAAC
>NW_016940682.1:0-253 GCF_001483705.2 Eufriesea mexicana | reverse complement strand
CGACCCCCCGGAGGCGAGCGGAGCATAGTTGGGCAATGTAGAGGGGAAAATTTTCAGAATAGCTGTGTATAGCACAAAAGGCAAGGAACCCTATACTAGCATGGCCAAACTTAAGGGAGCCAAACGTAAACTAACACAACCTAACATGACGAGACAGCTATTGCTGTCTTCCACAAAGACGCGGAGAATGACTAGAGCACAGCAGCGCGCAGAAACCGACGCCATTGCAGTGAATAGCACAAGAGTCGGGGAT
>NW_016940681.1:0-517 GCF_001483705.2 Eufriesea mexicana | reverse complement strand
GTTTGTCCACTAATGACGTTAACTCCATAGTAGTTCAAGAGTAATCCATGTATACATCAGTTACGGCTAGAGACACTTAGAGTTTCCAGTATGGAAGTTGTTACATCCACAAATAGAGCACTGCAGTTGTTGTGTCTATCTGTGCTGTGATGATACAAATTCTATTGGAATTTGTGAATGACAAGGGTCTGACAGCACAATGCTCACTGAAGTCATCGTTAGGGCACTGTAATCGTTGGATTCGCTTGTCCACTGCCAAATTAAATACCTCAGTGGTTCTTGATTAATCTTGTTCGTCAGCTACGTCTAAAGACATTTACAATTCCCAGTACGTTCGTCGGTACATCCACCTATAGAGCACGGTATCGTTTGGATTTATCTGCACAGTGATGATATAATTTTCTCAGTACTGCTAGGATAATCAATGTATACATCAGTTAAAGCTGGAGACGTATACAATTCCAAGTACGGTAGTTGGTGCATCCTCCAAGAGGACACTGTAGCCGTTGTATTTATC
>NW_016940680.1:0-758 GCF_001483705.2 Eufriesea mexicana | reverse complement strand
GGAAGCATGGCCGAGCGTAACATATCTCAAAGCATAGTGCCGCGACCACTACTGCTGGCCTCCACAGATTCGGGCAGATTATGGTAGGACATGTAGAGCGCAGAAGTCCATAGGATGGCAGCATGTAGCGCGAAAGTCAAAGCAACCGTTAGCTAACGCAGAGTAACGTGACATAGCCAAATGCAGCGTTACACAACTTATCGCGACGCGGTCATAATTGCTGGCCTCCAGAGTTTCGAGCAGATTATAATGTGGTAATGTAGAGCGCAGAAACCAACGGAAGAGCATTGTATAGCGCAAAAGTCTAAATTATCCTATCCTAATTTATCCAAACGTAGCATAAACAGAAGTAGCATAACATAAGCTAACGTGCTGCGACCACGGCTGCTGACCTCCACAGAGACAAGCAGAATATACTATAGCTCAGTAGAGCGCAGAAATCCATAGAGTCGCAGTGCACAGCACAGTGGCTGAAGTTGCGCTATACTAACATAACCATGCGTAAAACACCCGAACGTAGTTTAACTCAACCTTACGTTCCGAGACCACTTTGCTAGCCCCCCAGAGCCAAGCAGAATACACTAGAGCACAGTAGAGCGCAGTAACCGACAGCTTTGCCGTGTATAGCTTAAAAGTGGGAGATATGCCAGCCCAACCTGTCCCATCCTAACGTAACTGAACGTACCGTAACTCAAACAAAATTGCTGTGTTGTTGGCCTCCCCAGAGCCAAGCAGAGCATATTAGAGAAATGTAGAGC
>NW_016940679.1:0-261 GCF_001483705.2 Eufriesea mexicana | reverse complement strand
CGATCTAATCACCAAGCAATAACACGATATATGTTTTGAATAGACCTACTCTCTGGCAAGTAGATGGGCGTACTTGCCATTGGATTGAAGGCGTTAGGCGACCTATTCAACAAGCCATAACAGATTATAGACTTTGAATATACCTATTCTCTGGCAAGTAGATGGCTGTACTTGCCATTGGATTCAAGGAGTTAGGCTATCTACTCCCCAAGCTACAACAGGCTATAGATTTTGAATAGACTAATTCTCTGGCAAGTAGTT
>NW_016940678.1:0-610 GCF_001483705.2 Eufriesea mexicana | reverse complement strand
CTGATTCTATTTCATTGCAGAAGCTATAGCACGCCGATAGAATCTTTCCTCCTTATTTATGCGCGAAAGATTCCTCACCACAGTATTAATACAAAATGTGTGAAAATATCAATGAAATTGAACTTTCCAGTCTGATTCTATTGCGCTGCAATGGCTATTGATATCCAATAGTATCCTTCCGCCTTATTTATGCGTGAAAGTCTGCTCACCACGATATTATTCGAAAATGCCAATGAAATTGAACTTTCCAGTCAGATTCTGTTGCATTGCAATGTCTATAGCACGCCGATAGTGTCTTTCATCCATATTTGCACAAGAATGTCTGCACTCCGCGATATTAGCCGAAAATGTCTATAAAATTGTACATTCCAGTCATATTCCATTGCATTGCAGAGGCTATGGCACGCCAAAAACATCTATGCTCCTGATTTATTCGTGAAAGTTTGCTCCCCACGATATTAGTCGAAAATGTCAATAAAATTGAAATTTCCAGTCAGGTACCTTTGCGTTGCAGCGGCTATAGCATGCCAACAGTATCTGTCCTCCTTATTTACACAAGAAAGCTTGATCGCCACGATATTAGTCGAAAATGTCTATAGAATTGAAGTTC
>NW_016940677.1:17219-20450 GCF_001483705.2 Eufriesea mexicana | reverse complement strand
CCTCCGAACCGACTGTACTCCCCTGATTTCTTTTTACCAACTGTTCCATAAGGACGAATATATAAAACAAGAGTAATAATCCATACAGTAATTTGTGCCATTAGAGACTGCAAAAGACAGAATATGACTGACAGAATCGAGGCAATTGAAAAGCTAATTTAGGTTTAGTATTTTTATTATTGCAGCCAAAGAGCAGCACATTTCGATAATTTTAAAAATTGTTTGAAAATTGTTCGATTTTAATTATTTTATTTCTAAATCTAATATTCGGATATCCTTTTACGAGGTGAATACGTATCGCGCAAAAAAGTCGTGTAAAGGAAATCATATAAAAATTATTTATCGCTCTTTTAAGCAAATTGAAAGACAAACATAGATTCATTGTGGAGAAATATGTACGTACTTAAAATAGACACAGTCAACTGTAAATCGGTAATATCCTGAATCAACACACCGAGTAGCATGTGTCATTAGTTCATAAGAATATTCGGTACTGTAAACTGTGGTAATGGTTAACACAGATTTTGAATATATATGTGTTGATATAATAAAGGAGCGATGACTGTAAGAAAGGGATGAGTGGGACAAGTATGCATGGAATGCCAATATCTAATGGATTCATGTTATTGTGATAAATGGGTATGCGTGTAGTGATCGAGGTGCTGTGTGAATTGTGTATGTTCATGCAATGTATGAAAGTAAAACGAACAAACCAGAGAGATTGGGTATAGGTCAGTTGCAATTGAGTTGCAATAGTGAAAATAGGTGTGAGCACGTGATTGCGAGAAATTAATTAGATTTATACTTAACCCTTTGCACTCGAGAGGAGCTTCTCAGTCGCCATTTTATCAAATTCTATAGATGGATATTATTCTTATATCACATTTACAATTATCCAACGATGCGTGGAATATCACGCATAAAATAATTCCACGTCTTAATTTGCATGTTGATTTTATGGTAGGAAGTCTTCGAATTACTATTTGCCTGTAATGAAAAAATCGCCGAGTGCGCAAAGGGTTAATATTTGTGTTTGATCATTTTTTGTAATTAAATAAAGAATTGTTTTTATTGTTATTCGTGTTCCATCCACCACTAACAGAAGTTGTTGCTACCTTTATTTAGTGGTGGATTCAGAGAGAAACGATAAGAACAATTTAAAAAAATTGTTTTGATGAATTATAATGAGTTATAATGAGTTTTATTCTCAAATGGAGTGTAGCTAATGATTTTGGAATTCCTAGCGAGGAAATCACGGAGTTACAGTACAACGCAACATATGTTGTTATAATACAACGCATGTTGTTATAATACAACGCATGTTGTTATAATACAACGCATGTTGTTATAATACAACGCATGTTGTTATAATACAACGCATGTTGTTATAATACAACGCATGTTGTTATAATACAACAACATATATTTTCTTTATAACACGTGGGATCTATATTTTTTTCGAAATTAAATCACTGATTTTTCGATAAATTTTCGAAGAGCGTGGTTTGGAGGAACAACGCAGTTTCGATTAAACGTTGTTATTTCTCTGGAATCCAATTAAGTGACATATACGTGAGAATTAAACAAATAATAAAATTAAAACAAACGAATGGAAGAGGTATTTGTAGCATATAAAAATGAATTTTAAAAAACGTACGAAAAGAATAAACTAAGATAAAGGTACATTATATTTATATAGAGTAGATAACATTCGTTTACGTGGAATATGCAAAGCATGTGTTATATGAAAAATGTGTATGTAAATGAAAATCTGCAGTCTGCTTTCCACTTTGTAAATTGTGTAGTACCTCCAAAATTCTTTTTGACGTTTTATATGTTTCTTCTATGATGTTATCACACGATGTTAACGCAATAATTTATATTAAAATAACAAGAGAAGTATAATACTATTCGCGTTAGAGGATTGTCGTATGATACAAATAATGTAATATATAATAAATAATCGGTAGAAATTCGAATATTGAAATTTCGACTATTTTCAACTGTATGTTCCACTGTATTTCGTACATTCTTTTCGATACAATATCGCTGTTATTGTTGTGATTATCATCACTGTTACGGTTACATAACAGTGTCATTGTTACAGTATCACAGGTAAGTATAACTGTTATCACTGTTAGGTGGTTCTGAGTTTATGGAGAAATTCCATGAGTTTATGGAAGTCATAGTACAAGGTCGGTGAAACTGGTATCGAAAATCGAAAGAAAGGGAAACGAATGTTTCAATGCTACACGATATCGATACGCGTATTTTATCCAGAGGATCAGAATTGTACGAAGTAATTAATTTAATATATACGAATTAATTTGCTCGTTATGACTCGGTTGAAAAATAATTATTAAAACGCAAACAACGATAAATTATTCCAAATTTAAATGATTCGTGTTTTAAAAATTTAGTTTTGTTAATGTATTTGTTAATTTTAATACTGTTATTCCTTTTTCTGTTTTATTTGTAAAAATCGTTATTGTATCTAATCGTGCATGATTAAAATTAAAATCATTGTTTGAATCGAATTAACGTGTTATTGAATATACCGTGCTAAAATTAATTAAAGTTGTTTAATTTGCGTTGAATTGAAGTTAACAAGTTAATAATTAAAATGAATACGATCAGTAGAAATCACTCGAGTTAATGGTGTAGAACTTCGCAACCTGGGTAACCCGTATCTCGAGCGATAAAAATATATTGTCATGGAATGGTCGCTAATTTAATTGGCACGGGAGGACAGTGTTAAAAATACACGAATTTCTGTAGAGTTGATTGCCATGAATATTCAATTTGTAAAAAAATTTCTCGCAGGCTCTCCTATTAAAAATTCAATTAGAATTACGTAATTCAAATTGTGTGAAATATTTTGTTTATACAGGACGTCCTGCAAAAATACTTCGTATGAAAGTTATGGAATTTATTATGAAGTGGTACATAACCGGGTATATTATCAATTAATTTTTCAATGACTATTTTTATTATGAAACATTGTCGAATTGTCAGATGTTCGCATATGCATGTGAAAGTTAAGAATTTCAGAATTTAGAGAAGATTTCTAATGTTTCTAATTCTATAACTTTTATCAGTGATATTTTCTCTCATTGTTTAATTTAACTAAGATATGTGAAGTGAATAGAGTTCATAGAACAATCTATATGATATTATTATTATTATTATTATTATTATTATTATTATATATATATATAAATGTCCATAATT
>NW_016940677.1:0-16690 GCF_001483705.2 Eufriesea mexicana | reverse complement strand
CAAATAAACTCGTAGTTTTTTATTGCTTTAAGTCATTTATAGGTCATTCGATTAATTTTGAAAATGGTCCAAGTCAATTCAAACTTTGAAAACATTTTCCTATGAGAGTCACACAAAATTTCACATTCATAATAAATTTTCATTAAAACTTTCATAATTATGAGCACATATGTGATGTTGGTGATGGAGTTATGAGACGATGTTGATGCTTCACAACAATCTTAGGGTTTCCGATAAGTATTTCCGATATAATATGACCATACTTCATTCATTTACGTAATTAAATATTTATTTTACACGTGGATCAAGATCCGAAGAAATATAGGCATATCTGTGAAATTATCATACTGAATACTATTTTCCCATAGTTATACTAATATATAGAATCTTTCATTATTTAAAAAGAAATAATTGTATTTTTATTGAAATATGAGCATTTTTTTGTAGGCCTTTGTACCATTTTATGAACGATTATATTATTTTATTATAATATTGTACTTAGATTGTAATTAAAATAGGAAGTTAATACTTTATAATTGCAGTTATATTTGTGTATATAACTTAAGATTTTTTCTGGCTTTCATATCGTTTCTTCAATTAATTTTCATTAGTTTGTTTCTTCGAAACATACCTAATCATTAATTATCCTGCAAACAAAGTTTCATGGTCCAAATGATTATCAAAAGTCGCTCAATTTTAACTTTATATTCGCAGAATGTTTGTTCAAAACGTATCACAGGAATAGGTCATTGATGGTGATCATAAAATATGACTATAAAAATGATCATAAGAAACCTAGCTCAATTGTGGTACTGCGTTACATCTAGAAATATCCATAATTATACGCTATTTCTGGATACATTTTCTGTTAGAAATTGGTCTATTAGATATCTTTAATATATTCGTTTTATATTAAAATGATATAAAATAAATTTATATTTTATATATTCGGGAATTCGGAAAATATTTACGATTATTTAAGTCTCGTTTCAATTATTGCTGGGTGCTTGTGTTCAGTATCGTTATTCTGTCTTTCATGACATTTCTACTAACAGTAAGTAAGAACTCACCAATTCGCTTAATAGTGGTATCTTTATTTTGAAATTTATTTTTAACTTATTTTATTTTGCAACCTTTTTTCACTTATTTTATTTTGTTCATTGCTCGGCAACAATGCTGTATGTCATCCAAAATGTATCGACGTGTCACTTTCAACACGCGTGTCATAGGTCCGCCATTACTATACTAGATAGAAGTGTAATCTGAATAGTATAATAAGCATGATTTAAACCTAGAACAGGCGAGAATGTTTTTCCACGCTTCACGAGCGAAGAGCCGCGGAGGTAATCTTAGAGATGTCTATTTGACATTAAAGTATTGAATAAAATACGAGGTCTGCTTCGAGAGGGAATTGAACGCGATGTTGGCGAGTATGTCGGTATTTCGATGAAATTCCAAAGCTCTAAAACTTTGCTCCTCGCATATATGCAAAAACCACTAACGCCTGGTATTGGAACACGCGAAATATCTCTCATACCAGACGAACGCGCAGCCATTTGCCGCGACGTAACCTAACCTAACATAACCTAGAAGTGCACTAATGTAAACACCGTGCGTTTCGACTCCGCGGAGGATTCATATGCAACAGTCCTTATTACATAAGCTTAGTAGTACCGTATAGAATAATGAGGATGTAAATAACAGAAATTATGATTAAGATACGGAGGCGAAATTTAGCGTACGTTGTTTTTCAACCTAACCTCGAAAAAAGGCCGGGGGGACTAATGAAATTAGCATATAAGAAAATGGAACATGGGGCACAAGTTGCGTTGAGAAAGGGAATAAGAGATAAGGGTTTAAAACTGAATGTAACGTGGAATTTCTTTTTTCCTTGATAAATAATGTAACTGGATTACAAGAAAGGGATAAATACTTATATGTAAACTGCTGCTGTTTATGCAAATGTATATTTTTATTTGAACTAGGTAAATAGCTTGTGGGAATGGAGCAGAAATTTTTGTTATTTGGAAATTCGAAAAATATTTTTCGCGTTTTGCGTATTGCTTATGCATTTGCATAAATGCATATTGCTTGCATAAATGCACAACGTATTACAGAAACAGAAAAGGTCGTTTAAGCAGAAAATTTTAAAAACATTCATACGTATTTAAACATTTTTGAGTGCGCGTTTCATTTCAATGGGATGTACTTATGTACATGTATGTATGTATATTACTGTAAAGTTAATACAGAAATGTCTCAAATGTAACATATACATGTCTATTTAGGGTTTACATATATGCAGTGATATGCATGAAATATTTAAAAAAATTTTTAAATTTGAATTTCGTTCCTCTTTATCATTATTTTGTACTTTTTTGGTCGTTTCATATGTTGTTTGCCGCGAGAGTACTTGATTATTTCGTTCATGAGATTACTTATAATAATTTACTATAAATGTTCACAAAATGTATTTAATTTATTCAGTACATTTCCTGTATTACTATATAGTTTTAGTAAATATATGAAAATTATCATTTTAATACTTTATCACGTTTCCATATTTTTCAGTAATTTATTTTATACATTTCGGCATTTTAAAAATAATTGTAATGAAATAATTATACTTACTCGTTACGTTTGTTTTCAGTTCCTGCTTTGTATTCTGAGGCTGTTTTACTGTAATAGATTGATGTTTATTAGAAAGACTAATTTATTATAATTGTAATACACGTAAAACTGTATTTTGGCATAAAATCAAACTAATAGGTGCGGTTCAGTGCAACCGACGTGAACAATTGCAACTGCAACGGGAGATGAAACTATCAGAGGCCTAAAAGGCTTCATCAAACAAAGAGCAATCTTTAAGGGACAGTTGAACGCAGTTGGGTAACTATTTCGTGGACTACAACACAAACCCAGCTCCCGCGAAATTAAATACAAAATTGAATCGAATGGAAAGAGGATTTGACAATTTCGAAAGCATTCAAATCGAGATGGAGGTAATAGACGAGAACCAATTCGACGAACGAGAAACAAACCGAGAACAGCACTTCAAACACAATCACTCTTGTATATTAATCACAGTGGTAAAATTACGAACGCAAGTCCAAAAAATGTCCAGTTTTTTTTATGTTCGAAAACACTTCGGCATAGTTCATGAAAACGATTTTTAGAACTGATGAAGTACTAAACTCTAGTGCGGAGGCTTGTTTGATCGATTAGGTGAGTCGACGGCATATTGATAGGAAACAAAGAATCTGGACACAGACTTGGATATCTTTGATGGACGACGAAGCGCATGCTACGCTGATTGAAATTTTATTTGCAAAATATGTTGATTGTACCTGTAATAATTTAAACAGTGATTGCAAAAACCTTAACAGAACCATTTATTTCATTAAGCAATAATAGCATTTAAAACGTGCAATATACAAAATACAGCAATAATAATACAACATAAAAAATAGTATATTATATTTTCTAAATTGAAAATTTAATAATTTTGTATTGCGTGGTAAATCTCAAAGCAGGATTCAATACATATTGACAATTTACTCGCCGTAAATCTTCTTTACACCAGTGCACGTCAAATTAATTTTGTACATTTAATTAACAAAATAGTTTATTTTATTCACTATTCACAAATAAATATAATGAACTATAACTATGATATAACTGACAAATATTTGGTAGTTGACACAAGATGTGTGCTTATGGTTTGACAGTTGCAGCAAGAGTGGTTCGTGAAAAATGTTCATGCATACAAGTAAGAAACGGTGGGAGAAGTTAGAATTTTTCTAAAAATTCTATTGATGCCTATGAGAGGAGAAAGTATTTGGAAATTTCCTATATGTGTTTGTTGCTCAGGCTACGCGCCTGGCAAGGGATTATCGTAATTAAGTCGTAAAGTACAAACTGATTGGTTAACACGTTGAATGCCACGCCAGTTTTACAGAGATTGCCTTTGGCGCCATGATGAATTTTCTATTATGCGATACATATAATGTTGAAATATTATTTGCCATAAATAAGTTACTATGTGTTAATCCTTGGAATGTCGTCTCGGTGTTTCGTTCGGCCCTTTGTTTTCTTTATTTAAACCACTCATTCTGTCCTCATCTATACCCACGTGCTTTCTTCTCAATCGGTCCGTTACGTATCCTAAACACTTAGGCCCATTCATTGACTTTCACTCGTTTATCGCACTCGGCTTTGTCATAAACATCCCTTACATTCGATCCGCTTATCACCCTTCAAGACCACAAGCACAATTATCTAGATTGTTTAAACAACCACCACCACCCAAGAACGCTGAAGTTAACATATACTCCCAACATCATACCAACCAGTCAGTCAATATCATTCGAACAGTTCAGAAGAGTTATCCGAAACTACTACGTAAAATACAGTCCACTATAAACACAACCTTCCTCAAGAAATTTGGTTCGTCATTAACCGTCGCCAATCGAGGACGACCTATTGACGATATTACACTTATAGTTCCTAAAATATATTAGTTTATCAATATTACGCTATACCGTGGTTCACGAAAATGCCATATTTTTCAAACCAATTTGAGTTTGAAATCTTCACATTTTTCATTGAAAAAAATGTATTACATTATGCTTCTTTTCGTACCAATGAACTTTCGTTGAAACATTTAAAAACGTTTTTCTCTTTATCATTTTTGAACAATTTTTACCTATCTATCTTCATTGTACCATTTTAAATTTCATTATCTGTTTATGTATATGTTACAGGTGAGTAGTTGCAGTTTTCAGCAATTTACTATAGGATCAGTAGAACTATTGACTGCTGCTGTGTGGTGAGCGAAATTATAATACCTCTTTTTACATATGTTTAAACAAAAAGTATGCATATTATATACCGAGTGATTCATAAACACGTGTCCAGTTGGACATCCTTAAGGGAGCAGACCAGTGTGACATTACTTCTGTCATAAAATTCATAGAAAATGTTTGGGAGAAGATTTAATTTTAAACTATTTATAGAATAATTCAAATAAAAACTATCACAGCAGACACGTCCGTAAAAAATCTTGAATTATCCATCTGCAAAATGCAGAAGAGGAAATATCTGCAAAGTTTGAAAGTACGTAGGAAATAAAGGCAAACAATGGTGTTTATCGCGTTAACCACAGTTATTAAATTTTGAGCTTCGAACAAGTTCCGAAGAAAATTCCTTTTTGAAAATTTCCTGAATTATTAGGTTCCCAGTAAGTGGTTAAGTACTAAAACCACATCTGTTCATGCTAATAAAATTTCACTGTGATTGGAACTCCGGTTCTTGTTAATCTGTTCTGTTACTTTGTTCTGAGAAAATTGAGCTTAAAACTCTTGCTTGATAAAAATGTTTGCTCGAGTCCCAGGTGTGCGCGAGTGGCGCGAATTTTTCGAATTTCGACTTCGGGTTTTATGCACTTGACGCAGCAAAGAGCGGAGAATTTTTTAATACAATAAAAAGGCAATCGATTTTTTGAAGGTTACATACTGGTCTGCGCCCTTAATGCAGGTTTTTGTTTCATTTACAAGCGCTTAGTATTTTCACATGATTGGAGAACACGTCGTACGCATACGCAAATCGATGTATGAGACATTCATACAAGTAAAAAAATTCCGCAACATGGCGATGATTCAGTCAAAACACCTAATCTTAAAATTTTCTGTTTTACAATTAATACATACATCAGCACTGCTTTTCAAAAAATTAGTTTTGACTCCTATCGAGATATGACTGTAATTAATATACTTATCTTCATTGTTTATTGAGGTTAGGTAGTTCTATTATTAATAATTACTTAATAGCATGATTGAGTAAGATTACAAAAGGGTTAACATGTGTTATCAGTATAGCTGCTAAGAAATTGTGAGGCATCAACAAAGACAAGTAGATGACAATACTTCTAGACGTCGTTGTTGCATTAACTATTTAGATAAATTTAATTTGACCTTACGATTGATTCTGTAGTTATCGAAACTTTTCTGCTCGATTTCCGACGAACACTTAACCGAGTAACTGACTTTTATTTAGTTTCGCAACGGGTAAATTATAGGGGAGTGGTTTCTGTTATTTCGTTCAAAAAATAGTCCAACGAAAATAACACAACATTCGACTGCGGACGTTTAGATACCTGTGTGGGGATGTTCCCCCCACGGTTCTTGTTATCGGTTGTTCGCTGATATATCGTCCATGTGTGTGTAGTGGTGGTGCTAGAAGGGTCGAAAGGAAAAGGAAGGGATGAGCTTCATCCCACAAATACACGAAATGATATTTCTGCAATATTCTAAGCTAATTGTGAACTACTACAAAATTATTATTTTTTAAAACTATACAACGTTCATAGCTCAAATTAAATGGTTGTACGAGAAAACCCATATATGCGTTCATAGCCCAGATTGAATGGTGTGTGAGAACCCATATATGCGTTCATAGCGCTCAAAGGGTTAAAACTAAACGTACCGGTACTTCGCACGTACCTATTCTTACCATGACGGGGGTCATTTCACCCTTTATGAAATAAACGTTGATTTTCAGAAAGAAATTTCTAATTTATTAAAGGAAATAATTTACCACATAATTTCTCATTTCTAATAATGTAATCAAACGCATTTTTATTTCTGTAAACAAAATAATCGGTTAAGTACATTTTTTACATGTCATTGGTGTCTCCTTCGTGCATTTCCCGCAGACAAATTTTTCATAAATTGCACAATTTTGTATTGTTTTATTTCCTGTGCACAACTTTGTGACATTTCTTCCGTGCAGATTGTGAGTTACTTTTGGAGCTGATTGATTCTTGTTGATTTTCCGTTTCCTCTTCCTGAAAGTTGTGGTACTCTGCTACGAGCTCGTCTGCTAATTGTAACAGTAAGTGTTGCCTTGATATTTTCAACCCAGTTGTTTCCTCATTATCCATGCAGTTAATTCCAGCGAAGTCCGAGATATTAAAAAATACTTGTACGGACCATCTACTGGTATTTGGATTTGACGCTATATTTTCGCGCCATTTGGTCAACCATATGGACGCCAAATTTAGTTTTATTATAATAAGTTATGTTTTGGGTGTTTTCTTCCTATTGTTTTTGGTTTTTACGGATTTATGTTTGGTACTCGGTATCATAACTTTTTTCTCGCTCTTGATTTATAAATTGTTAGCGTACAGTCATTTGATTTGTATATTACTGGAGAAAAAAGTCTCATGTTATCTTTTTCCATTTTCGCAAGTGCGGGCAATTTTCTTCCGTTTGCACGTATTGTTCCGATTAATGTTGTCCCTTTTGCCAACAATTTTGCAGTAAGAGATGCAGAGGTGAAAAAATTGTCAGTTGTAATATTTCTCCTACAGTTGGTGAAAGTTCGGCTAATTTCATGGCAACGAATTCACTGAGTGGTATTCACCGAGTTCAGATGCGTGAAACCTTCACTTGAGAAGCATATCTGACTTTAGAACTGAAGTCTCAGTTGGAGAACTGTCGAAAAATACGTAAACTTCGTATGGGGTTAAATGACCTATAAAAAATAAGCTGCGAGAAATTGAATAATTTGATGATATAAGAATTTACAAAAAGTCAAGTGAGCGAAAGAAATAACAATGAATGTACAATTTTAAAACAAATTTTAAAGGGGGTCATTCGACTCTGCTTGGTACGTTTAGTGTTAATCGCGTTGCCATGCTTGTGACGTAGCACGAGGCAAGCTGTATAGTATTTAACGCTCTGCCCATGACTGTCACGAGATAAAATGTTAATTGTTAACCAATTAACCAGTCTTACCAATTTTGTCAATCAGTTTGCGTTTGTAAAGAGACGTGAACATTGGTAACAAGCATAGGATGTAGATTTGACAGCTTGGGTTAAATTTGGGCTGAGTAACAAAAAAAATGTTTTTGACAAAAATTATGCGTTTTCACATTCTTTAATAATATAATCGGTTTTATTATTTGTTGCCCTTCTTATCGAGGCAATCATCGTATAAGCTTTTTGTTTCTGGTTTTTGATAAAGCATCAAATTTTCGAATAAAACAGTACTATAATAAGTAGGTTCTTAAACGAATAATTATAATTATTGGTATTTTCAAATGAATTATCGCGCATTATAAAACATACTAATTCAATTAGACGAAGTAAAATAAATTATACTACTTAACGTTACCTTCGAAACCACGCAAATTTTATTTGGAACATTTCTTCGTACAGTAAATATTTTATGAATTATTTTGAATTTTCATGTTAGGTGACGTATCATGTGTATTTATGTACAACTCTAGTAGATTTATTTTGATTCGTTAATCTAACTGAAAATGTGTCACGTATGCTCATATTTGTTCTACCCCGTAATAACTTTTCTCTTAACTAATTAATATATGTTAATTAATATATTTGTGTAATAATTCATGTTTTGGAAATTTCACGAATAAAACTTTCTTCACTCAGTTGATTGATAGAAAGAAAGTAAGATTTTGTATATGAATTCAAATATATACTATAAAATACGAATTCATCCTACTACAATTTAAAATTTTGTATTATAATATAAATATCATACACTAGTTATTTTTAAAATTACGTTAAGATTAAAATTTTAATAAATTAAAATTTGAAGTTATTTAAGATAATCGTGAATTTGTTAAAAATCTCAAAAATTGTATTAAATGATCTGATTATCAGTTTCGACTCTTAAAATACTATTTTGTTTACTTAATATACTGTTCCGCAGTTTTTGTTTGGATTCATGGTTTGGAATTGTTATAAAAATTCTTTAAAAATTTGTTGTTCAATATTATTTTAAGACTTACTAATATTTCAATATCGTGTAAGGAATTTTATTTCTTTTTTTTCCAGTTTTTTTCATTTATTTTAAATGAATTGATATTTTTACTTCTAAGTAACTATTGAAGATAATGGTTTGAAATGTATTATTATAAATAGTTTCTGGGAGATGGTTATGTTATTTTCTTTTCAAGTAAACTGTCTGGTCTGATCGTTGAATTGAGAACTTTTAAACGTGATCACCTACATTTCATACTTCTGTATTCGAGTAAGAGAGGGTGCTACTTCAACTTTATATATGGAATTTTTAAATACATGTAGAAAATGAATTAAATTCATTTCGTGTACTGAGAAGTTTCTTTGCTATAAAAAAGTAATTAGATAAAATTACTTTTTTAATTTTGTCGATTTCTCCGATGAAAAATCGGTGATTTTTTTTGCAATCAACGTGAAATAAAACTTGTGCATAAATGGATGAAAATATCAATTTTATTTCAATATTTGACTTATTGTTGCATCAGAAATATTAACACCAGATATAATGATTTGCTAGCTATATTATACACATCATATAACAAGTATGTATAATTATGAATGTATAACGAAGGTAAATAATTATGTATCATAACTTTGGTATCTGAAATCGAACTGAAATTACCTTAATTTTGTGGATAGCAATTAAACATTTTCAAAAATTGCAAAAATAAAATGTATCGTATATGTGATTTTATAATTTTAGCCTTTTATTATAGCCTTTTCTAATTTTATAATTTTGCTTCGTACGTTATTTTCTGAGACAATTATGTCTGTGTAATAATTCTGATTGGTTATTAATTGCTTCGTATGTTATTGTATTATTCATTTTTTGTTTGGTATGGTACGAATTCGTGTAACAGTTGCGGTGTTACACGCGAGATAATGTACTATTAATCTATGTAGTTCCACTGTCATAATCTGTATATTATTTAATCGGAGTATTTAATAAATGATGGATAAATTTGAAAAGATTTTCATGGTATATCGAGTTATGTGGATTGTAATGAAAATCATATGCAATGAGGAGAAAATAATGGAACGAATAATGTAGTAAACAAAGACTAACTGTTAAAGGTAGCAGAGAGAAATTTGTTAGAAGCGATCATAGCAATGAGTCCAATTATTATAATAATTATCATTATTATATTTGTGAATAATATTTCTATTTATTCAGAAGCAATTTTGATAAAAAAAAAAAAAACAATAAGTGAATTGCGTGGAGTATATAGAATTAAAAAATTTTTAAAAGTAAACAATAATATAACAATGGGCGATAAATTATTAATTTCCATATGAAACGTTACCACAATTTCAATTTCAATCGTTCACCTGTCTGGTTTCCTTGGCATTTAATTAGTTTCATTAATCAAAGTTTTATATACTATATTTCTATCATCGAAAACATTATAATTTTGAAAAATACCACTGCAGTAGGCTGTTAAACATTATTGATTTCCATTTCCAATGGAAAGTGAGAAATGATTTTAGATTATAGAATTCCAGAATGTAATATGTATATCCGCATTCTAAATATAATTTTCAAATATTATGAATAAAATTTCATCCCACTCGAATTTCTTTTTAATTTTATTCGCATTAGAAACTTCAAATTTGTGAAACTGATTAATTTTTGATATTTTGTTTTTGCTACTACTATTAAAATTACTTTTTTGTTTTTGATAAAATTAATGAGGGCTCCTACCGAGTTATGAACTCAAAATGTATGTGGAAAATATTCGTACGGTGACTAATTATAATTAAATTGTTAAATAATAATATTCAACAAAGTGTTTGAAATTAGCTTACTACGCATAGTTACATGTTTTATTCAACATTTTTGTCGCAATTAGTCACTTTACGAATACGTTCTGCATCCGACTGTATCATAATATTATAATATATAGTGTATTTATACTATAAATATAGTATATTTTAGATAACATATTACATTGTAATACATTAATAAAAATATAACAAATATAATATTTAATAACGTAATATGAATATATATACCATTCAATGAGATAATATGAATGCGTAACATTGAATAAAATAACACAATGAATTAATAGTAAGCTGTGGATAGTTATGTGCAATAAATATGCTGGAAATAATGTTATTTATGCACGAATAATATGCAGATATTGTCGGTATTAAGTATCAGGTGGAATATTAAATATTGACAGGCTTTGTACAATTATTCTATTATATTATAATTTTGGTTGCGATATTATTAATATGTTTTCTGAACGTTATTACTTGGTGATTTTCCCTGTAAAAATTAATTTGCTTGCAGTTGACTTTCTTTTTACGTTCGTCAGTATTTGTGTCGAAGAAATTATCAATTTTTGCATATTTTCACTTTCCATTGCACATTTGGCAATAAATGATTAGCTCATTAATGGGTTGATTATTTTAGTTAATAACAAAATTAGATTCGTCAACCCAAGTTTGCATCAATGCTTTCGTTGTTCTTCGAAATTTCGGCATTTTAAAAATTTAAGAATATAAGAACATATGTACATTTTTACACACGTTTCTGCGAAAGTTACACGTACCTATCCGAATTTCTGGGTTTAATCTTCAATTAATATTTCGTATACAAAGTTTATTAGTAAATGAAATTAAATGAAGAGGCACTGTACATAGTCACGATATAATGCATATGCATATACGATTAACAAAATATGTCATTTAAAGAAATATGTAAAGCATATGCATTATGCAAGAAGTGCTGACGAACAGTATAATTTATCTTACTTTTGTTGTTAAAAGTATATTTAACATATAATTATATTATTGCTTGTAAATTTAGTTCTATTATATTTTCTATATTTATTGCATTAGAATTAATTTAACCTTCTGCATTCTTCGATCTAAGGATATAACAATTCGAAGTTTTTCCTGTATTTCTCTAAACTCGGTGATCGAGTTAATGCTAAAATAGGAAGAGATAATCACGCGTAGTTATTCCTAATCTACTTATACAAGTTATTTAAGTTTGATCAAGGTACAAAAATAAAGGACGACGAAGTGAATAAGAATGCACTTAATCCAATATATTTACCAGATATTTTGCCAGTCTCTCTTACTCTTCCTGCCAACTGATGACCGACTAGCGACGACTGGACCAATGTAGCACCATTTGACTGAATACCATACGTAGATTGGAGGACATTCATAGCGACGGCAAATACTAATGTAGTATTTGACAATCATATAAGATCATTATAATCGCAATTCTTTGACACTTCTGAAACAAAAATGACATCTATGATTTCTTTACTGAGATCAATACTACCTACAATTCAAATCCTAATTAACTTTTCGCACTCGACGAGTTTTTCGTTACAGGAAAATAGTAATTTGAAGAATTTCTGCCATAAGGTCGACGATATTTTTTAAACGGTAAATAAGAAATCGTATGCAAACTAAGACGTAGAATTATTTTTCTTCGAAATCCAATGCACTGTTAGGTTATTTTAAATTTGATGTATTAACACGTTGAGTGCCTACGTCAGTCCCTAGGAACTGACACTAGACTTTTCGTTTGGACGGTGTGGATTCTAGGGACTGACAGCGAATTTTTCGTTTGATCATCATCGGTGCGTAAGACTGGCATTGTCAAGGGTTAAATTATCAATGACAATTAATATATTGTAAAAATTTAATTCCCTCTGCTAAAGTAAATCTTTACACTTCCGTGGCTTTTTTCGACTGATCGTTTCTTGGTGATCGCCTTTTTGCCTTTCTGGCATTCCCCACCCCATTATCTTCTGTTTATAATTTGTATATTTGTGCATTGGCTGTACCATTCTCACAGTCAAAACGACAAAGTGAAACAAGGTAATCTTCTGCTCATACCCTTCGGTATACTCGAGCGCTCGGCATCAGGTGCTCACTAGCTGCCGCCTGAGCGGAAAGTATAGCAAAATCGACACCGCACTCCTCAACGTCTTCGGTATACTCGAGCGCTCGGCATCAAGTGCTCACTAGCTGCCGCCTGAGCGGAAAGTATAGGAAAATCAACGCCGCACTCCTCAACATGTTAATTAATATCGATCCCTATCTAATTAAATGGCGACTGAGAGTCGCTTCTCGAGTGCAAAGTGTTAATAGGGATGTTTAGAATTGTGTAATGAATTATTTTATATTGTAATTATATTATAATTCATAGTATATTCATTATATGAATATTTATAAAATTTAGTTTCCTCCTTTTTATATGCGTAGAATACTATAAGTCCTTTGCATTCCTTTGTCGAGTGCGAGTCTTTATTTACTGAACAAGAAAACGGAAAATAAGTAACTATTACTTGAATTACTTAAATTCAAAATCTATGGAATATTGTGTTCTCGAAAATTTTCTTTATTTACAGCTCGAAAAATCCAACGAAATGACGTTTAAGCGCATTTGTTCTTTCGGATTCCAAAATCGGTTACAGTTTATTCCTTCGTCCCATACTGTGGGAAACATCGAACTGACGAACTGATTCGTAAAGAGCTTCAATCCACTGGCAGAATTGTATTACAACTGTATCATAATTTATTGGAAAAATATACTAGTTAATACTTTGAATATCTCATATTATCGGTCACGGTTTGGTGACTGGAGCGCTTGAACTGCATTGAACTGCATTGAACTGCATTGAACTGCATTGAACTGCATTGAACTGCATTGAACTGCATTGAAGGAAAATTGAAGGAAAATTGAACTGCATTGAAGGAAAATTGAAGGAAAATTGAAGGAAAATTGAACTGCATTGATGGAAAATTGAACTGCATTGAACTGCATTGAAGGAAAATTGAACTGCATTGAAGGAAAATTGAACTGCATTGAACTGCATTGAAGGAAAATTGAACTGCATTGAACTGCATTGAAGGAAAATTGACAGTGCAATTTTGAATGTAACCGCAAATTAGAAGATAATTCGAAATAAAAAGTGTCTCACTGAACAATTAAATTTTTTTTTATTAGAACATCAAAAAAATATTAGAACAAATCTTGCATTTAGCTGCACACTCCCGTGGCGTCCTGAGCGAAGCATGTGATTTCGACGTGCTTAAGGGATATCATATTTCCACTGACAAGCTTTACACGAGTCCTGCATTGGCAATAGAGTCGTACAAAAAGAAATGCTTTCTTACATAGACGTTAATGGCTGACAGAAAGGGATTACCGAAATAAAGAATCCAAAGTTAGTAATTAGAGGGAAATTGCAATTCAGGAAGCATGGAACTTTAGTACTAGCATGAAGAGGCAAAATAATTATGCTTAGTGTGAAATTGAGATCTTCCAGCTCACGTCTGTAGAACGGCAAGACATTCTGATAGTATATGAGAATTGGAACCGAAAATCATAGATTATAACAAATATATGGGTGTTGTCGATCTGGCGAACCAAAACACATCTTATTATCTTTTATATCGAACACTGATATGCTGGAGGAAATATTTCCTTCAGAGATTAAAATTTGGTTCTTCCTTTATTTATTTAAATTGTCTTACTTTTTAGTTGAAAACAAATATAAATTATAACAATGTTTGTGAGCTATATTTAATACAATCGGTAAAGAAAATTCTTTAAAATTAGTAGCAGTCGAGGAACTGTCGTGTGAAGTAAATTTTAAACAGAATAGTTCAAATAGTAGGGAGTTATTAGCAACAAAACTGAAAAATAATTCTAGAGCTGGATAAGTTTATGCGGTACGCAGTCTCGTTTAAAACATATTCCACGCCAGTTTTACGGGGATTGCCCCTGGCACCACGATGAATTTTCTGTTGTAGAAATATTATTTGCAACAGATAAGGTGAGTTGTATAATCGCGTTTAATGTTTTTTTCGTGGTGGGGTCACCGGCGACCCCGAGGCGCTGTAGACCATTTTTGCCATTATCAATTGTTTAAAAAGCATCTCGAAAAAATATTTCAATTCCCGATTTTAGGATGAAGTTAGCGATGTATTTAGTGAAATGTTCCTATGACGAAGATCGCATTTCACCGAGCAATTACGTACAGAAAAAACGTCACGAATTTAAAAAGAAACCTGGAAGTGTGCGAAATGTAAGGTGATTTTACAAAGTGTGCTATGAAAATAATTCAAATCAGCTAGGAAGAATGAGAGCAAAGAATTGCACTAAAAAAGTGGCGACATATTGTGCCCACTGTTTTGATTCGCCTTTTCTTTGTATAAATAAAATTATTTTTGCATGTTCTGTATGGCATTAATTTCTTCGAACCATTATAGTAACAATGGTGCTATTTAAAAATTTATCAGTATCGATATTTACTCCAATTATGTATTTTTACTAATGGTCGCGTCCCCGGTCACCGGTGGCCCCCGTGGCACCACCGCGAAGTTGAGTGCCAGTCACCGATGACCCTCATGGCATTCGACATATTAACACGTTAGCTGCCACCACGCGCATTTATGAGGGAAACCTGGTCAGGCCACACGCGCTGCTTGTAAGCGCGTGGCATAGCAATGCCAAGCGTCGCGCCTGGGATTTGTTTAGGTGACGACAAAGTATTACAAAAATATAAGAAATGGGCTGCGTTTATCCTCATTTAGTTCTCTAGGATTTTTGGTCGAGAAATAAGGACTATGGACAGCAATACTTCTTATCAGACCCAACAGACAGGACGCACGTACAACTGACCCGCCAAAATGCAAACCATATGTGACATGGTTAAAATGTTGAACAAAATATAAATATGGCACGACTTGGAAGAGAAATGGCTAGAGGAATGACAAAGCAACTTGCCACATTCTGTGACACCTGTAATGGGCAATCGTTTTTTTGTTTAAACTGTTTCAATAAAATTCATTAAAGTTGTTTGATAAGTAATATTTGAGTGCATTAATGATACAATCCTGAAATGACTTAACCCTTTTAGTGCCAGGTGAGAAAGAGGTGCCTATGCGAGAATAACCGGCCGAATTTCACGGTTTTACTAGGGTTTGGGAAAATGCTCCTAAAAACCAAAGAAGAAACAATATTTACATGATTCAAAAAGCAGTATATTAAGGACGAAATAGAGAAGAAAACAATGACACTAATGTTTTTCTATATTCGTTGAAAATTATATAAATAACAAAGGTATAAAAGATCATAAAGAAAGTAAAAGTCCAGTTCTCTCTTACAAAACGTATTTGCACATACAAAAAGTCATCTTTTCGTCATAATTTTATATAGACCATTTATTACAAAGTATACACTTTGCATTTCCGATATATTTTGTAGCAAGATAAATAGTATTACGTAACAAACATAAAAAATAACTCGAAGGTACATTGTAAGCGCCGAACGGATTATCTCTTCGGAAATACGTAATTGTCATAGGTAATATAACATTGCTGAAACAAAATTATGTTGTCATAAATATATTTATGATATAATTTTGCATAATACTTCATTATAATAACATAAAAATTTATATTTATATATTGTCACTGGGACAAAACGAAATATATTGCTCACGACAACGATCGAAGAAAAACTAACTGATTCTACGTCTCGCTGCGGCAATGCGATCTTATTTCGTGAAAGTCTTCAAACAGTTTATAAAACGTTGTCGACATGTTCCAATAAGGGCCCAACGCTACGGCAATTCACGCCGCAGGTCGTATGTCGCCTGAGCGGTGACCATCGGTTTCTTTGTTAGATTTCGTTAGCTCCAAGCGATAGGAAAAAGTCGTCGTCCACAAAGAGTTGAAACGAAAAACTATTTTTTTTAGTTCTCTCGTAATGAGATTAGACCATTTATAACGTATTATAAATTTATTTTGAGATAGTTCTCCCGCAATGCGAATAGTAAGGCGCTATAAGGCGCGGGCCGATATATCGGTCTCCGGCACTAAAA
>NW_016940676.1:0-1118 GCF_001483705.2 Eufriesea mexicana | reverse complement strand
GCCACCAAATAGCAGTGTATACCACGATAGTCCAAGCTATGGAAGCCTCACCCAAACTTACGTTGCCTAACTAAACGTGGCCTAACTAAAAGTAGCCTATATAAACCTGACGCATCGAGACCACCATTGCTGCCCTCCTCAGGAACAAGCACAGGATATTAGAGCACAGTACAGCGCAGATATCCACCGAGTAGCAATGTGCTGCACAAAAGTCAATGCCATCCTCGCCTTACGTAACTAACTGTAACATAACCAAACGTAACCTAACACAACCTAACTTGCAACGACAACTATTCCTGGCATCACCAGAATCGAGCAGAATATTGTGGTGCACAGTAGAGCGCAGAGACCCGCCGAATAGCGGTCTAAGCCAAGAAAGTCAAAGCTATCCACACCATACCCAAACAAACATAACCTAACCAAACGAAACCTAACACATACTGATGTGTCGTGATAACTATTCCTGGCGTCGCCAGGGTTCAACAGAACATAGTACAGCAATCTGGAGCGTACAAATCCACCGAAAAGCTTTGTATGGCGCAGAAGTATATTCTATCCTGTCCTAACCTATCCTAACTTAATATAAACTAACGTAACCTAACTCTATCCAACGTGCCGAGACCACACGTGCAGGCCTCCCCAGATTCATGCTGAACATACTTGAGCAAAGTAGAGAGCAGAAAGCCAACAAATAGTATTGTATAGCACAAAAGTCAGAGATATCCAGACTTACCCTGACACAACCGAGAATAACCGAATGCGGCCTATCACGACGTAACGTGGCGCGACCACTATTGCTAGTTGCCCCAGAGACAGTCAGAACACATTAGGTGTCTGTAGAGAGCAGAAATCCATAGAGTCGCAGTGTATTGTGTAAAAGTCAATGCCATCCAAGCCCAACTCAGGCAAACATAACCTAACCAAACGAAGCCTAACTCAAAATAATGAGACGCGACCACTATTGCAGGACGCCGCGGGGCCATGCAGAATACGGTAGAGCGCAGTAGAGCGCACAAGCCCGCAGAATAACACGGTATAACACGAAACTCTAAGCTACCCTAACCTATCGCGGACAAGCGTAACCTAACAAACCGCAGCGTATCTCCAGCTAACATGAA
>NW_016940675.1:0-251 GCF_001483705.2 Eufriesea mexicana | reverse complement strand
ACACTACTTTCCGGTGGATTTCTGCGCACGACACTGTTCTACTACATTCTGCTCGGGTCTGGGAATGCCAGTAGCCGTGGACTCGCCTTTACGTTCAGTTACGTTACGTTTGGTTGTGTTAGGTTAGGCCAGGTTCGGTTACGGTACCCTCGACTCTTTTAACATACACTGCCATTCGGTTTTCCTCTGCGTTCCACATTGCTCTACAATACTCTGCTCCACTCTGTGGAGGCGAGTAATGGCGGTCGCGG
>NW_016940674.1:302-600 GCF_001483705.2 Eufriesea mexicana | reverse complement strand
AGATGGCTGTACTTGCCATTGGATGAAGACGTTAGGCGACCTATTCTCCAAGCTTTAACAGATCATAGATTTTGAATAGACCTATTATCTGGCAAGTAGATGGCTGTACTCGCGATTAGATTGAAGGCGTTATTCGTTCTATTCACCGAACTACAACAGGTTATAGACATTGACTAGACGTATTTTCTGGCAAGTAGATGTCTGTACTCGCCATTGGGTTGAAGGCGCTGTGCGACGTGTTCACCAAGCTATAACGGGTTATAGATTTTGAATGGACCTATTCTCTGGCAAGTAGATG
>NW_016940674.1:0-282 GCF_001483705.2 Eufriesea mexicana | reverse complement strand
GGCGTTGGGCCATGTATTCACCAAGCAATAACAGATTATAGTTCTTGAATAGGCCTATTCTCTGGCAAGTAGACTGCTGTACTTGCCATTGGATTGATGGCGTTAGGCGATGTATTCACCAAGCAATAGCAGATTGAAGATCTTGAATAGACCTATTTTCTGGTAAGTAGATGTCTGTACTTGCCATTGGATTGAAGGCGTTATGCGATCCATTCACCCAGCTATAACAGGTTATTGATTATGAATATACATATTCTCTGGCAAGTAGACGGCTGTACTTGC
>NW_016940673.1:722-986 GCF_001483705.2 Eufriesea mexicana | reverse complement strand
CTTGCCAGAGAATAAGACTATGCAAAATCTATAAGCTCTCATAGCTTGGTGATCAGACCGCCTGACGGCTTCAATCCAATGGCAAGTACAGCCACCTACATGCCAGAGAATAGGACTGTTCAAAATCTATAGCCTGTTATAACATGGTGAAGAGATCGCCTAACGCCTTCAGACCAATGGCAAGTTCAGCCATCTACTCGCCAGAGAATAGGTTTATTCAAAGTCTATAACCTGTTATAGCTTGGTGAATAGATCGCCTAACGC
>NW_016940673.1:0-658 GCF_001483705.2 Eufriesea mexicana | reverse complement strand
CATCGCCTAACGCCTTCAATCCAATGGCAAGTACAGCCATCTGCTTGCCAGAGAATAAGCCTATTCAACATATATAGTCTGTTATAGCTTGGAGAATAGTTCGCACGACGCCTTCAATCCAATGGCAAGTACAGCCATCTACTTGCCAGAGAATAGGTCTCTTCATAATCTATGACCTGTTAAAGCTTGGAGAATAGATCGCCGAACGCCTTCAATCCATTGGCAATTACAGCCATCTACTTGCCAGAGAATATTTCTATACAAAATCTAAAACAAGTTATAGCTTGGTGAATAGATCGCCTAACGCCTACAATCCAATGGCAAGTACAGCCATCTACTTGCCAGAGAATTGGTCTACTCAAAATCTATAACCTGTTATAGCATGGGGAATAGATCGCATAACGCCTTCTGAATAGATCGCATAACGCCTTCAATCCAATGGCAGGTACAGCCATCTACTTGCCAGAGAATAGGTCTATGCAAGATCTATAATCTGTTATAGCTTGGTGAATACATCGCCTAACGCCTTCAATCCAATGGCAGGTATAGTCGTCTACTTGCCAGAGAATAGGCCTATTCAGAATCTAAAATCTGCTATAGCTTGGTGAATAGTTCGCCTGACGCCTTCAATCCAATGGCAAGTACAGCCATCTACTTG
>NW_016940672.1:0-376 GCF_001483705.2 Eufriesea mexicana | reverse complement strand
ACGTAGCGAAACTAAACCTAACGTGCCGAGACCACCATTGCTGGCCTGCACAGGATAATCAGAGCATATTAGAGAACAGAGGAGCGCAGAATTCAGCCGAACAGCAGTATGTGGCACAAAAGTCAAAGCTATTCCAACCAAACATATCATCACCTAGTCAAGCCAAGCGTAATCTGACACAATCGTACGTGCAACAACCGCTATTTCCGGAATCCCCAGAGGCAAGCAGAATACACTAGGGCACAGTAGGGCGCAGAGGGCCCCCAAATAATAGCGAATAGCGCAAATGTCAAATGAACCATAATTTCACCTCATATAACCTGACCAAGTCAAACGTAGACTGACTAAAGCTACAGAGACGAAACCACTATTGCTG
>NW_016940671.1:0-976 GCF_001483705.2 Eufriesea mexicana | reverse complement strand
CTGGATGTATGGATGTATGGTCGTATGGATGTACGAATTTGCGGATGTACGGATGTATGAATGTATGGATGGACGCGTGTACGGATGTATGGATGTATGGATGTATGGAGGTATGGATGTACGAATTTGTGTATATACGGGTGTATGGATGGATGGATGCATGTATGGATGTATTGATGTATGTATGTATGTATGTATGTATGGATGAATGAATTGGTGGATGAATGTATGGATGGATAGATGTATGGATGTATGGATGGACGAATTTGTGGATGTGTGGATGTATGAATATATGGATGGATGTATGTATGGATGGATTGAGGTATGGATGGACGGATGAACGTATGTATGAATGTATGGATGTTCATATCTACGGATGTATGGATTTATAGGTGTATGGATGTGTGGATGTATGAATGTATGGATGGGTGGATGTATGTATGGAAAGATGTATGGAAAGAAGGCTGTATGGATGGATATATGAATGGATGAATGGTTGTGTGGATGCATGGATGTATGGATGGATTGAGGTTTGGATGGATGGATGTCCGGAAGTATGGATTTATGGATTTATGGATGTATGAATCTATGGATGGATGGATGTATGGGTGGATATATGTTTGGATCGATGGATGTCTGGATGGTTTCTTGTATGGCTGGATGGATGTATGGAAGGCAGGGTGTATGGGTGGATGAATGTATGGATTGATGGCCGTAAGGAAGGATGGTTGTGTGGATGGATTAAAGTATGTATGGCCGGATGTGCGGATGAATGGATGTACGGATGAATGGATGTATGTATGTATGGATGTACGAATGTATGGATGTACGGATGTATCGATGTATGGATGTATATCTGTATGTATGTACAGATGGATGGATGTACGAGTGAATGGATGTATGAGTGGATGGGTGTATGAGTGGATGGATGTATGGATGGCTGCATGCATGGATGTACGTATGGATGCATTTACGG
>NW_016940670.1:0-6689 GCF_001483705.2 Eufriesea mexicana | reverse complement strand
CATTATGTTAGATGGCTTTTGTTTGGGTTAGGTATCAATACCTTTGACTTTCCTGCTGTGCACGGCGTTTCTGTGGATTTCTGCGCTCTACTCTCCCCTAATATATTTTGCATGGCTCCGAGGATGCCAGCTATAGGATGCTCGCGCGAGGTAATGTTGATTTAGATTACGTTTGGATAGGTCAGGTTATGTTGCGTCAGGTGGGTATATCTTCGACTTTTATGCTGCGCACTGCTATTGTATGAACTTGTGCGCACTACTGTGCTGAATGACATCCTGCCTGTTCGCGGGGACGCCAAGAACAATGTTCGCGGCACGCAAAGTTCAGTTATATTACATTTGGTTATGCACGGCTTGGCTAGGTTAGGATGGGATAGCTCCCACTTTTGGGCTATACACTGCTTTCCGTCGATTTCTGTACTCTACTGTGCTCTGGTATACTCTGCTTGGCTATGGGGGGCCAGCAATAGAGGCCCCTGCTCGTTAGGTTGAATTAGGTTACGGTTAGTTGTGTTACGATTGGTTAGGTTAGGAGAGGGTAGCTTTGACTTTTGTGCTATACACTGATATTTGGTTGACTACTACGCTCCACTGTGACCTGATGTGATCAGCTGGGCTCCGGGAAAAACGATAACACTTGTCTGTGCACCTTATGCTGGGATAGGCTACGTTTGCTTAGATTAGGTTGGGTCAGGCTAGGTTAGGTTATCTCCCAATATTGTGCTTTAAACGTCAAGGCCGTGAATTTCATTGATCCACTGTGCACCAGTATATTCTGCTTGGCACTGAGAAGGTAGGCAACAGTGGTGAATGTCGGCTAGGTGGAGTTAGATATGGATCGCTTCGACCTTTCGGCTATATATTGCGTTTCTATGGTTTTCTGCGCTCTACCCTCCTTTATTACACTCTTCTTGTCTCCATGGAGTCCAGCAATACTGGTCGCGGACAGGTCGCGAAGAATAGGTTCTGTTAGATTACGTTTCGTTATGTTATGTTAATTCGGTTAAGGCTGGATAGCTTTAACTTTTGTGTTCAACACAAATATTCCATGGACTTCTGTGCTCCATTGTGCTCTATGATATTCCGCTTGTCTCTGCGGATGCCAGCAGTTTGGTTAGTTCAGGTTAGGCAATATTTGGTTAGGATAGCTCCGACTGTCGTGCTGAAAAATATTATCCGGTGGACTTCTGTGACCTACTGTGCTTTACTGCTTCCTGCTTGGCTCTGTTGAGGCCAGTAATAGTGGTCTCGGCACGTTAGATTGAATTAGGTTACGTTTCGTGAGATTAGAATAGGAAGGCCCAGCTAGGATATTTACGGGTTCTGTGAACTACATTGCAATGCGGTGGACATCTGCGTCCTGCTGTGGTGTAGTATATTCTGCTTGGCGCTGGGGTGGCCAGCTACAGTGGTTTCGGCACGCTAGGTTCAGCTTGGGCGCGATTGGTTATGTTACGATTAGTGATATTAGGATTGGGCAGTATAGACTTTTGTGCAATTCACTGCTATCGGCGGACATCAGCGCCCTACTGTGCTCAAACATTTTCTGCTTGTCTCTGGCGAAGCCAGCAATAGTGGTCTCGCTACGTTATGTTGTGTTACGTTACGTTTTGTTTGGTTAGGTTGTGTCAAGCTCGGTCTGGTTATCTTCGACTTTCGTACTATACATGTTTGTACGGCGGATTTCTGCGCTCTACTGAGCTCTAGTGCATTCCGCTTGTCTTCGTGGAGGACTACAATAGTAGTCTCGGCACGTTAGGTTTAGTTATGTTGCGTTTCGTTGGGGTAGGTTAGGATGGCATGGTTAGGGTTTCTTTTACTTTTGTGGCATACACTGCTATTCGATGGATCTCTGCGCTCTACACTGCTCTACTATACTCTGCCCGAATCTGGAGAGGCGAGCAATGCAGCCCGTGACACGTCATTGTGAGTTATGTTATGTTTGGTTATGTTAGGTTAAGCTAAGTTTGGTTGGGGTAGCCTCGAATCTCGTGACATACACTGTCACTCGGTGGATGCCTGTGGTCTTCTGTGCTTTACTACATTCTGCTTGGCTCAGGGGAGGCCAGGAGCCTTGGCCACGGCTCGTTAGGTTGGGTTATGCTACGTTCGGTTAGGTCAGGTTAGGTCAGGTTATGTCAGGATATCATCGACCATTGTGCTCTTCACCGCAATGCGGCGGACTTCTGCGCACAACTGTGCTCTAGTGCACTCTACTTGTCTCTGTGGAGGTCTGCAATATATGTCTCGTCATGGTTGGTTGAGTTAGGCTACGTATGGCCATAGTACGTTTGACTGGGTTAGGATAGGCTACTATGACGTTTGTGCTTTTCACTGTTGTTCGGTGGATCTTGCGCTCAAATGTGCTCCAATATGCTCTGCTTGGCGCTGGATAGGTCAGCAATATCGGTCCCGCCACGCGATGTTGCGTTACGCTACATGTGTATAGGTTATGTTGGGACAAGTTATGTCAGGATATGTTCGACCTTTGTGCTATACACTGCAATGCGGTGGATCCCTGCGCTCTGCTTTGCTCTAGTAAATTCTGCTTGGGTCTGGAGTGGAAAGCTATAGTAGTTTCTGCACGATAGGTTGAGCTATGCTACGATTGCTTACGTTACGTTTGGCTAGGCTAGGATAGAGTAGCTTAGACTTTTGTGCCATACCCTGTTATTCAGTGGATATCTTCTTTCTACTGTGCTCTGATATGTTCTGCTTGGCTCTGGGGCGGCCAGTCGTAGCACTCCCGGCTCGTAAGCTTGACTTAAGTTACGCTTCGTTGGGTTAGGTTAGGAAGGCTTGGTTAGGATTTCTTTGACTTTTGTGGTGTGCACTTCCTATCGGAGCATGTGCGCGCTCTACAATCCTCGACTATACCCGGCTCGAATACGGGGAGGCGAGCAATAGAGTTCCTCGCACGTTCGGTTGAGGCAGGTATGCCTGGTTAAGTTGGGTTAGGTTAGGTTTGGTGAGGTTATGAATGGATATCTACGCCTTTTGATCTATTCACTGCAGTGCGGTGGATTTCTGCGCTATACTGTGCTTTGCAGCATTCTTCTTTTCACTGTGGAGGCGAGCAACGGTGGCCTCGTCATGTTAGGTTGTGTTATGATACGTTCGGACATGTCACGTTTGGCTATGTTAGCATAGGCTACATAGGCTTTTGCGATTTACACTGCTATTCAGTGGATTTCTGTGATCTACTGTGATCTGCTACATTCTGCTTTGTTCCGGGGAGGCCAGGAGGAGTGGTCGCGGCACGTCATGTTGGGATGTGCTGCGCTTCGTTACGTTAAGTTATGTCAGGTTATGATAGGATATGTTCGGCTTTCGTGCTATTCACTGCATTGAGAGGGATTTCTGCGCTCTACTGTGCTCTAGTACATTCTGCCTCCCTCTTTGGATGTCAGAAATAGTGGTCTCGCCATGTTAGGTTACGTTTGGTTACGTTTGGGTACGTTACGTTTGCCTAGGATAGGATATGCTACTTTGACTTTTGTGCTATTCAATGCTATTCGTTGCACTCTTGCGCTCTAATGTGCTCTAATATGCCCTGGTTGGCTCTGGGGAGGCCGGAAATGTTGGTCTCTTCAAGTTATGCTTTGTTACACTACGTTTGGACAGGTTAGGTGGGGTAAGGTTAGGTCAGAGTATGTCTGACATTTGTGCTATTCACCGCTACAAGGTGAGTTTTTGCACTCTCATGAGCTTTAATATGCTCTGCTTGGCCACGGGGTGTTCAGAAATATTGGTCTCGCCACGTCATGCATAGATACACTGCGTTTGAATAGATAAGGTAAGGTCAGGTTATGATAGAATATGCTTTATTTTTGTGCTATGCGCTGCAATGCGCTGGATATACGCGCTCTACTGTTCTCTAGTATACTCCGCTTGGTCCTGGGGAGGCAAGGAATAGTGGTCTCGTCGCATTAGGTTTAGTTAGGCTACGCTTTGCATGTGACACGTTTGGATATGTTAGGACTGTGTATATTAGACTTTCGTGCCATTTACTGCCATCGGTGGATTTCTGCGCCCTACTGCCCTCCAATTTGTTCTGCTTGGCTCTATGGAGGCGAGCAGTAGTGGTCGTGGCATGTTACTTTAAGTTAGACTATGTTTGTATAGGATACGTTGGGATAATTTCGGTTAGGATAGCTTTGACTTTCGTGCTATTCTCTGTTATTCTGTGGATTTCTGTGACCTACTGTACTCTACAGTATTCTGCTTGGCCCTGGGGATACCAGCAGTAGTGATCTCGGCTACTTATGTTCTGTTTTGCGACGTTTGCTTAGGCTAGGTTAGGCCAGGTATTGTTAGGCCAGGTTAGGTTAGGTTACTCTCGACTTTGTACCTTACTTTGCCATACGGTGGATTTCTGCGCTCTACTCTGCTCTACAATAGTCAACTCGACCCTGTGGGGGCGCGGAATAGAGGTCGCGGGGCGCTAGTTTGAGTTATGTAACGTTTGGCTAGGTTAGGTTAGGTTACGTTTGGTTAGGGTAGCTTTGACTTTCGTGCTTTGGCGTGTTATTCGGTGGATTCCTGCGCTCTACGTTGCACCACTTTGCTCTGCTGGACTCTGGGGATGGGGGCAATGGTGGTCGTGGCACGTCAGTTTCAGTTAGTATACGTATGGTTAGGTTAGATTTGGTTAAGTTTGGCTGGGGTAGCTTTGATTTTCGTGCTACACAGAGTTATTTGGTGGTTTCATGCCCTCCACTGTGCTCTACTCTAATGTTCTAGACCATGGGGAGGCAAGCAATAGTGGTTGCGGCACGTTACGTTGAGCTTTGCTACGTTCGGCTAGGTTATGATAGTTTGGGTTAGGATTGGATATCATCGACTTTTCTGCTCTACAATGCGGTTCTATAGGTTTCTGCTCCCTACTCTCATCTAACATGTTCTGCTTGGCTCTGGGGAGGCCATCAATACTATTCTCGGCACGTTTCGTTTAGTTAGGCTACGTACCTTTATGTTAGGTTAGGGCAGGTTTGGTTATGGCAGCTTTGTCTTTTGTTCTGTAGAGTGCTGCTCGGTCGATACTTATGCTATGCATTGCTTCACTATCATCCGTTTGTCTCTGCGGTGGATAGCAATAGTGGTCGTGGCACGCTTGCTTGAGTTAAGTTACGTCTTTCTATGTAAGGTTTGCTTAGGCCTGGAAAGGGTAGCTTTTACTTTTGTGTTATACACATCCATACGGTGGATTTCTGTGTTGTACTGTGATCCAATATTCCCTGCTTTGCTCTGGGAGTTCCAGAAGTAGTAGCCGCCGCCCGTTAGGTTGTGGTAGGTTACGATTGAATATGTTAAGTTAGTCTGGTTAAGGTTACGATAGCTATGATTTTTACGTTATACACTGCCATTCTACAGGCGTCTGCACTCTCCTCTCCTCTAATATGTTCAGCCCGGCTCTGGGAAAGGCAGCAATAGTGGTGTTGGCTCAATACGTTGAGTTAGGTTACGTTTGGTTAGGTTCGGTTAGGTCAGGTTAGGTCAGGATATCTTTGACTTTGGTGCTTTACACTGCAATTAGGAGCCACTTCTGCGCTCTGCAGTGATCTGGTGTATTTTGCCTTGCACTGGGGAGGGCAGCAGTAGTCGTCGCGGCACCTTAGGTTCAGCTAGGTTACGTTCGGTTAGGTTATGTTAGCTTGGGTTAGGCTTGCATAGTCTTTACTCCGTGGTATAAATTGTTGTAAGGCGGATTTCTGCTCACTGCTGGACTCTACTACATTCTGGCTGTTCCTGGAGAGTCCAGAACTAGTGATCGCTGCACATTATATTGAGCTAGGCTACTTTTGGTTAGCTTACGTTGGTTTGGATTAGGTTTGGGTATTTTCGACCTTTCTGCCATATTCTGCGATTCTATGGATTTTTGCGCTCTGCGGTGCTCTAATATGTTCTGCTCCCGTATGGGGAGGCCAGATCTAGTGGCCACCGCGCGTAAGGTTGAGCTATGCTACGTTTCATCAAATTATGTTTGGATGTATTAGGAAATGTTGACATTGACTTTCGTTCTACACTACGATGTTCGGTGGATATCTGTCCAGCGGTGTGCTCTAGCATTCTCTGCTTGTCTCTGGTGAGGCCAGCAATAGCGGTCTCTGCACGTCACGTAAATATGTGCAACGGCTGGTTAGTTTGCGTTATATCAGGTAAGGTTCGGGTGTCTTTGACTTTTTTGCTATACACTGTATTGCTTTGTGTTTCTGCGCTCCACTGTGCCCTAGTATATTCTGCTTGGCCCTGGGGTGGCCACCAGTGGTGGTTTCGGAACGTTAAGTTGAGTTAGGCTTCGTTTGGCTGGGTTAGGCTATGACAGGTTAGGTTAGGATATCTTTGACTTTTGTGCTTTGCACCACATTCCGGAGGATATCTGCGCTCTCCTGCGCTCTACTATATTGTGCTTTGCTCTGGTGAGGTCAACAATAGTGGCGTAGGCATGTTACGTTGAGTTATGCTGCGTTAGATTATGTTACGTTTGGTTAGGTTACGACAGGGTTAGTTCGACCCTTGCTCTATAAACTAGTGTTCGTACGATATCTGCACTCTGCATTGCGACACTAGCCCCTGCTTGTCATTGGGGAGGCCAGTAATAGTGGTCGTGGCACGATCCCACGTCTTATGTTACGTTTCATTTGGATACGGTAGGACATGTTTCGCTAGAATGGCTTTGACATTTGTGC
>NW_016940669.1:0-607 GCF_001483705.2 Eufriesea mexicana | reverse complement strand
ATTGCTGAGTACAGGCATCATCTCAGTACTGCAGCCGTTGAACGTCCTTGTCCACTAATGATGTAAATTCCAACGTAATTGCAGAACAACCTATGAATTGTACGGTTATAGCTAGATATGTTTGCAACTGACAGACCACAACACAGTACATTCACCAAAGGGCCACTCTTCCTGACGGAACAGTCTGTCCAATGATGACTCGGATACTGTGGCAGCTCTAGAACGAGAAGAGACGTGTCCCTTATTACGAGACGTTAATAATAGACAACGCAGTACTGAGTGCTGCCATCGTCACAGTTGTACCCTTTGGAATATTTTCTTCATTGATGATTTAAATTCCCAAGTAATTCTAGAATTATCGTTGTATATAGCGTTTATCTCTAGAGATGGTAACTATTGAGAGTACGGTAATCAGTACATCAATCAAGAGAGTACTATTACCTTTGGATTAGTCAGCTCATTGATGATGTATATCCTACAGCAATTCTAGAATGAAGAGTGCAGTTCCATAATCCCTCGAGGTATTAACAAATGTCAACACAGTATTGAATACATTCATCATCACAGCATTGTAGCCGTTGCATTACTTTGATCACAGATTATTTAT
>NW_016940668.1:343-558 GCF_001483705.2 Eufriesea mexicana | reverse complement strand
CCATACATTCATGCATCCATACACCTGTACATCAATACATCCATCCATCCAAATATCCTGCCAGCCACACATACATCCATCCATACATCCATCCATCCACACACCCATACATCCATAAATCCATAAATCCGTACATATATACATTCACAGATTCATACGTACATACATCCGTCAATCCATACCTCAATCCATCCATACATCCATCCATCCATACA
>NW_016940668.1:0-322 GCF_001483705.2 Eufriesea mexicana | reverse complement strand
AAACATACATCCATACATACATCCATCTTTCCATACATCCATCCATCCATACAGCCACCCATCCATACATCCATCGAACCATACAACCATTCACCCATACTAGCACCCATCCATACATCCATCGATCCATAAATCTATCCATCCATACATAGGTCCATCCATATATTCATACATCCACACATCCATAAATCCATCCATCCATACATCCATATATCCATACATACATCCATACATACATCGATACATTCTTACATACATTCAACCATCCATACATCCATCCACTCATACACCCAGCCATCCATACATCCATACACATATAGAT
>NW_016940667.1:0-339 GCF_001483705.2 Eufriesea mexicana | reverse complement strand
GGGTGAAAGGATGGGTGGAAGAACGGATGCATGAATGGATGGAAGGGCGTATTTATGGATGCACGTATGGGTGGATGTATGGATGTATGTACGTACGTATGTATGGATATATCTATGGATGTATGTATTATGGATGTATGTACGTATGTATGTATGGATATATCTATGGATGTATGTACGGATGTGTGTATGGATGTATGAGTGGATGTATGGATGGATGTATATATGGATGTGTGCATGGGTTTATGTATGTATGTATGGATGTACGCATGGATGTATTTATGGGTGGATGATTGTATGGCTGGACGGATTTGTGGATGTATGGATGTGTGGATGTAT
>NW_016940666.1:0-444 GCF_001483705.2 Eufriesea mexicana | reverse complement strand
GAACATCCATACGTTCGTACATCAATACATCCATGCATCCACACATACATACATCCACAAATCCGTTCAACCATACAACAAACCACCCATACATACACCCATGCGTACATCCATACATACATACATAAACCCATACACACATCCATACATACATCCACCCATGCATCCACACATACATCCATACACTCATACATGCTCATACATCCATAGATGTATAAATACGTACATCCGTGCATGCATCCATACATCCATCCATACATGCATCCATACATACGCCCTTCCACCCATCCATGCATCCGGGTTTCCACCAATCCTTTCACCCACCCTTCAGTTCAACCAACGAACCCTTCATCCACCCGAACATCCATACATACATACATCCATCATTCCATACATCCATTCACCCGCACGTCCCATCCATGCATACATCGATCCATACATCCA
>NW_016940665.1:0-461 GCF_001483705.2 Eufriesea mexicana | reverse complement strand
GACGTAAGGAAGCCCAAACTGGCGTGAGGCGAACACTATTGCTGGCAACCCGAGAGTCGAGCATAGTATATTTGAGCATTGTAGGTAGTTTACAGCACAAGAGTCAAAGAAATCCTAACTGAGCCTTCCTAATCTAACCTAACGATACGTAACCTTACTCAAACTAACGTGCCAGGACCACAACCATTGGCCACCCCAAAGCCAAGCGGAGTATAATAGAGTACGTTAGGGGGAAGAGATCCGCGGAATAGCAGTGTATAGCACAGAAGTCAATGGTATCCTAACCTAACCATGCGTAACCTAATCTAAGGGAACATGGAATAACTGAGCCTAACGAGATGAGACCACTATTGCTGGTATCGCCAGGGCCGAGCAGAGCAATGTGGAGCCATGGAGAGCGCAGAAACGATACGAATAGCAGTGTGTAGCACAAAAGTCAAAGTTATCCTATCCTCCAAATG
>NW_016940664.1:0-715 GCF_001483705.2 Eufriesea mexicana | reverse complement strand
CGGCTAATATCGTGGTGAGCCATCTTCCTAGTATAAGTAAGGAGGGAAGATGCTTTTGGCCTACTATAGCCATTGCAATGCTGCAGAATCCGGCTGGAAAGCTCGATTTTATTGACATTTTCGACTAATACCGTGGTGAGCTAACTTTCTTGCATGAACAAGGAGGAAAGATTATATTGGCAAGCTATAACCATTGCAATGCCAAAGAATCTGATTGGAAGGATAAATTTTATTGACAATTTCGACTAATATCGCGGTGAGCTAACATACATTCATGCATAAACAAGGAGGAAAGATTTTGTTGGCAAACTGTAACCATTGCAATGCTATAGAATCTTGCTGGAAAATACAATTTTATTTACATTTTCGACTAATATCGTGGTGAGCCATCTTCCTTGTATAAGTAAGGAGGGAAGATGCTTTTGGCCTGCTATAGCCATTGCAATGCTGCAGAATCAGGCTGGAAAGTTCGATTTTATTGACATTTTCGACTAATACCGTGGTGAGTTAACTTTCGTGCATTAATAAGGAGGAATGATTCTATTGGCGTGCTATTGCCGTTGCAATGCTACAGAATCTGGATGGAAAGTTCAATTTTATTGTCATTTTCTACTAGTATTGTGGTGAGCTATCTTTCTTGCATAAACAAGGGGGAAAGGTTATATTGGCAAGTTATAACCATTGCAATGCTGCAGAATCTGGCCGGAAAGTTCAA
>NW_016940663.1:0-625 GCF_001483705.2 Eufriesea mexicana | reverse complement strand
GGATGTATGGTTGAATGAATGTACCTAAGGGTGGACGTATGGATGGATGTATGTAAGGATGTACGAATGTATGAATGTACGAATGTATGGATGTACGGATGAGTGTATGTACGAATGTATGTATGTATGGGTGTATGGATGTCTGGATGTATGGACGTATGTATGTACGAACGTATGTACGTGTGGATGGATGGATGTATGGATGGATGGATGAATGTATGGATGTATGGATATAAGTATTTATGTATGTATGGATGTATGGATGGGTGGATGGATGTATTGTTGTATGGATGTATGGATCGATGTATGTATGGGTGGGTGGATGTATGAATCGATGGATGTATGGAAGGATGTATGTACGGATAGATGCATGAATGGCTGGATGGGTTTATGGATGCATGGATGTGTATATGCATGTATGGATGGATGGATGGACGTATTTGTATGTATAGATGTATGTACGGACGTATGCATGCATGTAGGTATGGTTGCTTTTATGGATGTATGTATGGATGTATGTGTGGATGTATCAAAGGATGAACGTATGGATGTAAGGTAGAAAGAATGTATGATTTTATGTATGGATGTATGTTTTGATGTATGTATGGATGTATAAATGGATGGA
>NW_016940662.1:0-513 GCF_001483705.2 Eufriesea mexicana | reverse complement strand
TCGTGGTGAGCTAACTTTTTTGCATAAATAAGGAGGAAAAATTCCGTTGGCGTGCTATAGCCACGGCAGTGCTGTAGTATTCTGGCAAATATAATTAAATCGACAGTTTCGACTAATATCGGTGTGAGCTAACTTTCTAGCATAAAGAAGGAGGAAGGATTCTCCTGGCGTGCTATAGCCACTGCAATGCTACAGAATCAGACTGGGAGATTCAATTTTATTCACATTTTCGACTAATGTCGTTGTGAGCTATCTTCCCTGCATTAATAAGGAGTAAAGACTCCATTGGCTTGCTATAGCCTTTGCAGTGCTAAATTATCTGGCTGGAAATTTCAATTTTGTTGACATTTTCGGATAATATCGTGATGAGCTCAGCTCCTTGCATAAATAAGGATGAAATGTTCTATTGGCGTGCTATGGCTATTGCATTGCAATAGAGTATGGCTGGATAATTTAATTTTAATGAAATTTTCGAATAATATAGTGGTTAGCTAACTTCCTTGCATAAATAAG
>NW_016940661.1:0-1060 GCF_001483705.2 Eufriesea mexicana | reverse complement strand
TTTCTTTGTGGATGCCAGCAATAGTGGCCTTGTCATGTTATGTTGGGCTTGGTTACTCTAGGTTACGTTGCGTTTGGCTAGGTTGGGATAGGACTCGTTTTCTTTTGTGCTGTACATCGCTTTTCGTTGTGTTTCTGCGCTCTAATGTACTAAAATACGCTTCGCCTGGCTCTGGGATTGCCAATAACAGTGGTCGCGGCATGTTAGGTTGAGTAATGTTACGTTACATTAGGCTCGTAAGTTTGAGTAATGTTACGTTACAGTAGGTTAGATTAGGCATGCTGGTTGGGATTCCTCCGACTTTTGAGCTGTAAACCGCCATTCGATGGATTCCTGCGCTCTACACTGCTCTACTATATTCTGCCCGACTCTGGGGTGGCGAGTGATAGTGGCCGTGGCACGTCAGGTTGTGTTAGGTTACGTTTGGTTTGTTTGGGTTAGGCTAAGTTTGGCTTGTGTCGCTTTGGCATTCGCGCTAAGCCCTGTTATTCAGCGGATTCCTGTGATTTACAGTGCTCTACTGCATTCCGCTGGGCTATGGGGAGGACAGGAGCAGTGGTCGAGGCAAGTCATTTTGATATATGCTACGTTCGGTTAAGTTAGGTTAGGAAAAGTTATGCTAGGTTACCTGCGGCTTTTGTGCTTCTTTGCAATACGGTGGGTTTCTGCACTATACTGTGCTCTGGTATATTCTGTTTGTCTCTGTGGATGCCAGCAATAGCCGTACAGCCGTGATTGGTTTGGTTAGTCTCCATTCGTATGTGTTACGTATGGCTAGATTAGGACAGACTACTCCGAACATTGTGCATTACACTGTTATTCGGTAGATTGCTGCGATCTAATGCGCTCTAGTATGCTCTGCGTGGCCCTACGAAAGCCATCAATAGCAGTCGCAGCACGTCATGTTGAGTTACGCTACGTTCGATTAGGTTACGTTAGGCCATGTTTGGTTAGTGTATCTACAGCTTTTGTGCGATACACAGCAATAAGGTGGATCTCTGCGCTCTACTGTGCTCTAGTATATTCTGGTAGTCTCTGCAGATGCCTGCACTAGTGGTTT
>NW_016940660.1:0-229 GCF_001483705.2 Eufriesea mexicana | reverse complement strand
CCATTGTATTGAAGGCGTTGGGCGACCTATTCACCAAGCTACAACGGATTATACATTTTGAAAGGACCAATTTTCCGGCAAGTGGATGCCTGTACTTGCCATTGGTTTGAAGGCGATAGGCGATGTATTCACCAAGCTATGGCAGCTTATATGTTTCGAATTGACTTATTCTCTAGCAAGTAGATGGCTGTACTTGCCATTGGTTTGAAGGCGTTGGGCGATCTATTCA
>NW_016940659.1:0-530 GCF_001483705.2 Eufriesea mexicana | reverse complement strand
TGCAGTGCAACAGAATGTGGCTGGAGGATTCAATTTTATTCACATTTTCGACTAATGTCGCGGGTGAGCGATCTTTTATGCATAAATAGGGAGGAAAAATTCTATTGGCGTGCCACCGCCGTTGCATTGCAATAGAATCCGGTTGGAAAATACAATTTTATTGACATTATGGAATAATATCGCGGTGAGCTAACTTTCTTGCGTAAATAAGGAGGAAAAATTCCATTGGCGTGCTTTAGCCGCTGCAGTGCATCAGAATCTGGCCGGAAAAATAATTATATTGACAAGTTCGAATAATATCGGGGTGAGCTAACTTTCTTGCATAAATAAGGAGGAAAGATTCTATTGGCGTGCTATAGCCAATGCAATGCTATAGAATCTGCATGGAAAATTATATTTTATGGACATTTCGTCTAATATCGTGGTGAGCTAACTTTCTTGCATAAATAAGGAGGAAAGATTCTATTGGCGTGCTATACCCATTGCAATGACATATAATCTAGATGGAAAATTCAATTTTATTAACATTT
>NW_016940658.1:0-988 GCF_001483705.2 Eufriesea mexicana | reverse complement strand
CAAAGGCCGTAGATACGCAAGCATAACTTGACCTAACCTAACCCAACCGAACGTAGCATATCTTAATGTATCGTGCGGCGACCACTGCTTGTGGCCTCCACATAGTCAAGGAGAATGTAATAAAGTACAGAAGAACACAGAAATCCAAGGAAAAACTGTGTACAACGCGAAAGTCAAAGCTATCAGGACCAAACTTGGCCTAAGCTAACCTAACCAAGCCTCACGAAGCATATCTCAATGTAACGTCCTGCGTCCAATGCTGCTGCCACCCACAGAGCCTAGCAGAATGTAGTAGAGCTGAGTACAGCACAGAAATCCGCCGAATAACTGTGTATAGCAAGAAATCCAACGGTATCCATGCCAAGCATATCCCAACCTAACCTAACCAAACGTAACATAACCAAACGTAATGTTCCACGACCGCTACTGCTGGTATCCCCTGAGTCGAGCAGAGTATAGTAGAGCAATCTAGACCGGAGCAATCCACCGAATAGGAGTGTATAGCACAAAAGTCGGAGATATTCTAAACTGAACTGACCTAGCATAACCTAACCGAGCGTAGCACATCTCAGCGTATCGAGCCCTGTCCACTGCTCTGAGCCGTGTCCACTGCTGAGGGCATCCCCGGGGCCGAGCAGAATGTAGTAGAGCACTGTCTATCACTGGAATCCATCGAAAAGCAGTGCATAGCACGAAAGTCAAAGCAATCCTGACCAAAAATAACATATCCTAACCAAACCGAGCGGAAAGTAACCCAAGGTAACGTGCCGGGACCTTTATTTCTGCTCTCCCGGGAGACAAAAGGAAAATATTGGAGCACGATGCAGCGAATAAATCAGCCGCATTGCAGTGTGGAGCACAAGAATCAAAGGTATTATGGCCCAACGTAACCAATCGTAACAAAACCAAATGTAACCTAACTTAGCATAGCGTAACGCGAACAATAATTATGGCCATCTCAAATCCAAGCAGAAGATACTTGGGCACA
>NW_016940657.1:0-494 GCF_001483705.2 Eufriesea mexicana | reverse complement strand
TGGATGGTTTGGTGGATGGATGTATGGATGGAGAGATGTATGGATCAATGGACGTATGAATGGTATGATGTGTGGATGGATGAATGTACCGAAGGGTGGACGTATGAATGGAAGGAAGTGCGGATGGACGGAGGAATGAATGTATGAATGTATGGATGGATGGATCGATGAATTGATGGATTTATGGATTAGTGTATGAATGGATTTAGGGATGGGTAGATGGATGGACGTATGCGCGGATGTGTGTATAGATGTATGTGTGGATGTATGAATGTATGGATGTATGTATGTGCGAATGTACGAATGTATGACTGTACGTATGTATGAATGAATGGATGTATATATGTATGGATGTATGGATTTATGGATGTATGGGTGTGTGGCTGGACGGATGTATGGATGGATGTATGTGTGGATGGCGGTATATATGAATGGATGGATGTATTGATGTCAGGTGTATGGATGCATGAATGTATGGTTGTATGGATGTATGT
>NW_016940656.1:0-792 GCF_001483705.2 Eufriesea mexicana | reverse complement strand
GTTTTGACATTTGTGTTTTGCACTGCTATTCGGTGGACTTCTGAGCTCTACTGTTCTCTAATACGTTCAGCTTAGCTCCGGGAATGCCAGCAGTGGTGGTCTCGGCACGCTAATCTGAGCTATGCTATGTTCAGTTAGGCTAGGTTAGGTCATGTCAGGATGTGATGTCTTGGACTTTTGAGGCTTTCAACACGGCGGTTTTCTGCGCTCTACTGCGCTCTATCATATTCCGCTTCTATCTGGGGACGCCAGCAGTAGCGATCGCGTCACGTTAGGTTGTGTTATGCAACTTTTGGATAGGCAAGGTTGGGTTAGGTTTGGGCAGGATATCATTGACCTTTGTGCTATTAACTGGAATGCGGCATATTTGTGCGCACTACTGTTCTGTAGTATATTCTGCTTGCCTCTGCGGAGGCCAGCCATAGTGGTACCGGCACGTTAAGTTGAGTTAGGCTAAGTTTGGGTATGTTATGTTATTTTGGGCTAGGTTTGCATAGCTTTGACCTTCGAGGTGTACGCTGCCATTCGATGGACTTCGTCGCTCTACTGTGCTGCAGTGTACTCTGCTTGGCACCAAGGAGGCCAGCAATAGTGGTCTAGGCGCGTTACGTTGAGTTATGCTAAGTTGGGTTATGCTAGGTTAGGTCAGGTTGGGCTATCAAGACTTCGACTTATGTTCTTTAAGCTGCTATTCGGTGCATTTCTGCGCACTTCTCTGATATAATATGATCTGCTTTGCTCCGGGGAAGCCAGAAATATTCGGCTAGGCACGTTAGGTTGAATAACGATGTG
>NW_016940655.1:0-812 GCF_001483705.2 Eufriesea mexicana | reverse complement strand
CTGGGCCCTACTCTCCTCTAATACGTTCTGCTTGGCTCCGGGGTGGCCAGCAATGGTGGTGGGATCGTGTTCGGTTCAGCTTCGTTACGTATGGTAAGGTTGAGATTGGTTACGTTGGGATATGTTTCCTTTTATTTTTGTGCTGCATACTGCTTTCGGTGGATTTACACTCTCTGCTGTGCTCTAATAAGTTCTGCTTTGCTATGGGGAGGACAGAAATGGTGTTCGCGGCATAGCAGTTCGAGTTGGGTCTCGATTGGTTAGTTTTTGTTAGCATGGGTAAGGTTTGGACAGCTCTGACTTTTCTGCTTTACACTGCGATTCTATACCTTCGTGATACGCTCCTCTAATATGCTCTGTATGGTCCAGGGGAGTCAAGAAACAGTGGTCGCGGCACGTAAATTTAAACCATATTACGTTCCGCCTAGTTATGTTTGGTTAGGTCAGGGCGACGAAGCATCGACTTTTGTGCTATGCTCTGCTATTCGGTGGATTTGTGCGCTCTTCATTGCTCTACTATACTCTATTCGACTCTGCGTAAGCCACCAATGGCGGTCGTGGCGCGACAGATTGTGTTAGTCAACGATTTGTTAGGTTAGGTTTGGTTGTTGGGTTAGGTTGGTATATCATTAACTTTCGTACCATACACCGCCGTCCTATGGACCTTTGCGTTATACTGTCCTCCAATTTTTCCTGCTTGGTGCCGGGGAGGCCAGTAATAGCGGTCTCGGCCCTTTATGATGAGTTACGATACGTTTGGTTACGTTATGTTCGTTTTGGTTAGGTATGGATAGATTTTACTTTCGCGGTAT
>NW_016940654.1:0-594 GCF_001483705.2 Eufriesea mexicana | reverse complement strand
GTATTGGGGAAGTTAAGGGCATGGGCGCCACCCGTGACCGAGCGTATGGACCCCGAGCTCTTGCAGCGTGTGATCGACACCCTCTTCCCTGTGGTGGCGGTGGATCGGGTGCATCCTGCTGCAGTGCGGTCGGATCTGGTCGGGTGGTCAGACGAGCTGGGGGCTCGCGCGAGGATTTGTGCCGTGCGGTCGTTAGGACGGGGGCGTGGAACACCGCCCCCGGACCGGACGGCATCCCAGGCCGAGCCTTTGCACTGGCTCTGGAAGCGTGGGGTGGCCGTGTGCGACGGCTGTTCGACAGCTACCTCTGGACCGGTCGCTCCCAGCATGTTGGAAGAGAGCGAGGGTATCCCGAAACTAGGGAAGCCGCCGAACTCTCCGAAGGCATATCGGCCAATATGCCTGCTCGACGAGGCGGGCAAGCTCTTCGAGCGCGTTTTAGCGGCCCGCCTCCGAGAGCATTTAACGGACGTGTGTCCCGATATCAGCGTCAGCGAGTTCGGATTCCGGCATGGTCGGTCGACGATCGAAGCGATCACGCGCGGTCGTACCCTGTCGGAGGCTGCCATCGACCGTGGCGAAGTGGTGCTGGCG
>NW_016940653.1:0-561 GCF_001483705.2 Eufriesea mexicana | reverse complement strand
GGTGAGGCGAGCAATAGCTGTCGCGGCACTATAGGTTGTGTTGTATTACGTTTGGTTATGTTATGTTAGGTTAGGTTAGGTTAGGTTTGGCAAGTGTACCTTTAACTTTCGTGCTATGAACAGATGTTCGGTGCATACCTGCCTCCCACTGAACTCTAATCTAATCCGCTAGATCCTGGGGAGGCCAGCAATAGTGGTCACGTGTTATGTTGTGCTTGGCTACGTTAGGTTAGGTTACTTTCTGTTGGTTAAACTTGGATTTCTTCTACTTTTCCGCTGCACACCGTGATTCAATGGATTTCAGCGCCCCACTCCCCCCTAAGATAGTCTGAGTGCCTCTGCGGAGGCCAGCGATAGTGGCGGCGGCACGTTTAGTGGAGAAGGCTTACGTTTGGCAGTGTTATAGTTGGATAGGTTAGGATATGGTACCCTTGACCTTTGTGCTGCATACTGCTTTTCGGCGGATTTCTGCGCTCTACTGTGCACTAAATATGCTCTGATTTTCTCTGGGGACGCCAGATATATTGGCCGCGCATTGTTAGGATGAGTTAGGATATGTTT
>NW_016940652.1:0-590 GCF_001483705.2 Eufriesea mexicana | reverse complement strand
GATGGCCTCATTGGAGACAAGCAAAGCATATTATAGCACATTAGAGCGTCGAAATCCACCGAACAGCATTGTATAGCACATAAGTCAAGGTGGCCTATCCTAACCTTGTCAAACGTAACGTACACGAACGTAACATATCTCAACCAAATATGACGAGACCCTTACTGCCGGCCTCCACGGAGACTAGCAGAACGCACTACAGCACAGTTGAACGCAGAAATCCACCGCATTGCAGTGAATAGAACAGGAACCAAAATACAGGAACCAAAACTATGCTATACAAACTTGTCCTAACCTAGCCTACCAAAACGTAATCTAACACAAACTAACGTGCCACGACCACTGTCGCTCGCCTTCCCAGAGCAGAGCAGAGTATAGCAACGTAGAGTGCAGAAATCCACCGAATAGCAGTGTACAGCCCTGACGTCAAAGGAATCCTCACCAAGCCTTCCTAACCTTACCTAACGAAACGAAACCTAACTCAACCTACCGCGCTGAGACCACCATCACTGGCAACCTCGGAGCCGAGCAAGACGTATTAGAGCACAGTAGAGTGCAAGAATCAACCGAATAGCAGTGTACAGCACAAA
>NW_016940651.1:0-430 GCF_001483705.2 Eufriesea mexicana | reverse complement strand
CCATCCATTCCTCAATCCATCTATACATCCATCCATTCAGACAACAGTTTATTCATACATACACACATCCATACATACACCTTTCCACACATCCATCCATCCATACGTCCAACCATCCATACATCCATCGAACCATACCGCCATCCATCCATACAAGCAACCATCCATACATCCATCGTTCCATGCATCTATCCATCCATACATCCATACATACATACATCCATACATCCATAAACCTGTACAACCATACATCTCTACGTCCATACATGCACACATACATACATGCATAATTCCGTCCAACCATACAACCATCCATCCATACATACAACCATACGTACATCCACACATCCATACATACGCCCACACACATCCATACATACATCCATCCATTCATCCTTCCATGCAACCATACGTACATCAATACATACAT
>NW_016940650.1:0-247 GCF_001483705.2 Eufriesea mexicana | reverse complement strand
TCCACGACCACTATTGCTGGACCCGCCGAGTCGAGCAGGGCATAGTAGAGCAATGTAGAGCGATGAAGGCCACCGAATGGCAGTGCATTGCACGAAGGTCACAGCTACACAAACCAAACATTACCCACTCTAGCATAACCAAACGTAGCGTAACACAACCTAACGTGGCGAGACCGCTATTGCCAGCCTCCACAGAGCCAAGCAGACGAGACTACAGCACAGTAGAGAGCAGATGTCCACCGAATAT
>NW_016940649.1:0-209 GCF_001483705.2 Eufriesea mexicana | reverse complement strand
GCAGAAAGGTCGAAACTATCCACTCCTAACCAAGGCAAACGTAACATATCCAAATATAACCTATCTCGACCTTTTGTGCCGAGACAACTATTACCGGCTTCCCCAGAGCCACGCAGAACTCACTAGGGCACTGTAGAGTGCAGAAGTCGGCCGCACTCCAGTTTATATCACAGAAGTCAAAGATTTCCAAACCTAACCCGGACAAACCT
>NW_016940648.1:0-599 GCF_001483705.2 Eufriesea mexicana | reverse complement strand
AATAGACCACAGGAATCCGCGGCGATGCAGTGTAAAGCGCAAAAGTCGAAGGCGCCCTAACTTTTCCAGGCCTAACATAACAAAACCAAACGTAGAATAACAAAGTAAAACCTGCCGTAATCACTATTACTGCCTTTCACATAGACAACTGAACACATGACTTCACAGTAAGGTGCAGGTATCCGCCGAATATCAGTTTGTGGCAAAGGAGTCGAAGCTTCAATCTCCTAACCTAACTAACCGTGACATACCCAAACGTAACATGACTATCGTGCAGCCACCTGTATTTCTGGCCTCCCCAGTGCCAAGCGGAACATAACGGAGCACAGCGTAGCGCAGAATTCTGACGAATAGCAGTATATACCGCGAAAATCAAAGCAATGCAAACCTCACCCAAGCCAACAAGCTTAACCAAATGTAGCATAACACCACCTATCGTGCCGAGACCACTATTGCCGGCCACAGCAGAGCCTAGTAAAATATACTAGTGCACATTGGAGCGCCGAAGCACGCCGCATTGCATTGTAAAGCACAAAAGCAAAGTAGAGCATACTAAATCTCAGTAGTGCGCAGAAATCCACCGAATAGCAGTGTATACC
>NW_016940647.1:0-952 GCF_001483705.2 Eufriesea mexicana | reverse complement strand
GTATGTATGGATGTATGCATGGATGTTTGTATGGATGTATGTATGGGTGTATGTATGGATGTAGGTATGGATGTTTGTATGGATGTATTTATGGGTGTATGTATGGATGTATGAATGGGTGTATGTATGGATGTATTCGATGGTGTATATATGTATGTATGAATGGTTTATGGATAGATGGATGAACGAATGGATGGACGTATGGATGGATGGATGTATGTATGTATGGATGTATGTATGTTTGGATGTATGCACGGATGTATGTACGGATGTATGGATGTGTGGATGTATATATGTATGGACGTATGGATGTATGGATGTATGTATGTATGAATGTATGGATGTATGGATGAATGGATGTATGGATGTAATGATGTACGAATGTATGTATGTACGGATGTGTGGATGTATATATGTATGGATGGGTGAATGGATGGATGTATGTGTTCATGTATGTATGGATGTATTGTTGGTTGGCTGTATGTGTTGATAGATGTACGGTTGGATGTATGTATGGATGTATAGATATATGGATCGATGGATGTGTGGATGGGTGCCTGTATGAATGGATGGATGTATGGTTCCATGGATGTATGGATGGGTGGATGTATGGATGGATTTGTGGATGGATGGATCGCTGTATGGATGGATTGTTGTACGGATGAATGGAAGTACGGATTTATATACGTATGGATGAATGTATGTATGGACGTATGGATGTGTGGGTGTATGGCTGGATGGATGTATGAATGGGTGGATGTATGGATGTTTGGATGTATTGATGTATGTATGTATGTATGGATGGATGTATGAACGGACATGTGTATGGATGTATGGATGCGTGTATGGAAGTCCGTATGTATGAATGCATGTATGGATGGATGTATGGATGTATGAACGGATGTATGTATGTGTGTATGTATGGCTGTATGGATGGATGTGTGTATGGGTA
>NW_016940646.1:0-1391 GCF_001483705.2 Eufriesea mexicana | reverse complement strand
AGAATCTGGCCGGAAAATTCAATTTTATTGACATTTTCGAATAATATTTTGGAGCGCTACCTTCCTTGCACAAATAAGTAGGGAAGATTCCTTTCGCTTGGTATAACCATTGCAATGATATAGAATGTGCTTGGCAGATTCAATTTTATTGACATTTTCGAATAATATTGTCGTGCGCTACCTTTCTTGCATACATAAGGAGGAAAGATTCATTTGGCGTGCAATAGCCTCTGCAATAATATAGAATGATCCCGGCAGATTCAATTTCATTGACATTTTCGACCTATATGGTGGTGAGGTATCTTCCTTGTACAAATAAGGAGGAAAGATACTATTGGCGTGCTATAGCCTTCGCAATGCTCTGGAATCTGGCTTGAAAGTTCAATTTTATTGACAGTTTCTACTAATATCGTGGTGAGCTAACTTTCTTGAATAAATGAGGAGGGGAGGTTCTACTGGCGTGCTATGGACATTGCAATGCCATAGAATCGTCCTAGAAAATTCAATTTTATTGTCATTTTCGAATAATATTGTCGTGCGCTACCTTTCTTGCATACATAAGGAGGAAAGATCCTTTTGGAGTGCTATCGATATTGCAATGTCGTAGAACATGGCTGGAAAATTCAATTTTATTGACATTTACGGCTAATATCGTGGTGAGGTAGCTATCTCGCGCAAATAAGGAGGAAAGATTCTATTGGCGTGTTATAGGCTTTGCAATGCTATAGAATCTTGCCGGAAAGTTCAATATTATTGACAGTTTCGACTATTTTCGTGGTGAGCTTTCATTCTTGCCTAAATAAGCAGGGTAGATTCTAGTGGCGTGCTGTAGACATTGCAATGTTATAGAGTGTGGTTGCAAAATTCAATTTTATTGACGTTTTCGGCTAATATCGTGGTGAGATAACATTCTCCAATATATAAGTGGGATAGACTCTATTGGCGTGCTATAGACGTTCCAATGCAATAGAATCTTCCTGGAAAATTCAATTTTATTGACATTTTTGACTCATATCGTGGTGAGCTAACCTTCATGCATAAACAAGGAGGAAAGATTATATTGGCAAGCTATGACCATTGCAATGCTATAGGATCTGGCCGGAAAATTCAATTTTATTGACAGTTTCGACTAATATCGTGGTGAGCTAACATTCTTGCATAAATAAGGAGGAGAGATTCTACTAGCGTGCTGTAGACATTGCAATGCCATAGAATCGTCCTGGAAAATTCAATTTTATTGTCATTTTCGGCTAATATCGTGGTCAGATTACTTCCTTGCATAAGTAAGGCGGAAAGATCCTTTTGGAGTTCTATCGATATTGCAATGCCGTAGAATATGGCTGGAAAATTCAATTTTATTGACATTTTTGACTAATATCGTGGAAAGCTAA
>NW_016940645.1:0-491 GCF_001483705.2 Eufriesea mexicana | reverse complement strand
TGGCAGGGAAATTCAATTTTATTGACATTTTCGAATAATATCGTGTTGACCTAACTTTCTCGCGTATATAAGGAGAGAAGATACTACTGGCGTGCTATAGCCATTTCTCAATGCAATAGAACCTAGCTGGAAAATTCAATTTTATTGACATTTTCGACTAATATCGTGGAGACCTAACTTTCTTGCATATATAAGGAGGAAAGATTCTACTGGCGTGCTATAGCCATTGCAATTCTATAGAATCTTTCTGGAAAATACATTTTTATTGACATTTTTCACAAATATCGTGGTGACAGAACTTTCTTGTATATATGAGGAGGAAGGATACTATTGGCGCGCCATAGCAATTGCAATGCTATAGAGTCTGGCGGGAAAATTAAATTCTATTGACGTTTTCGACTAATATCGTGGTGACCTAAATTTCTTGCATATATAAGGAGGAATGATTCTTCTGGCGTGCTATAGACATTGCAATGCTATAGAATCTGTTT
>NW_016940644.1:0-873 GCF_001483705.2 Eufriesea mexicana | reverse complement strand
AGAGCGTAGTGCAGGGCAGGAATACAATGAATAACAGCGTATATCAAAAAAGTTAATGATATCCGGAGCAAACCTGGCCGAACCAGTCCTAGCTGAACGTAGAGTAACTAAACATATCTTAAACATATTGTGCCGCGACCACCATTGCTGGCTTCCCCAGGGAAAAGCAGAATATTATTTAGCACATTAGAGAACAGAGGTCCATAGGATATCAGTGTTGAGCACATACGTCAAAGCTATCCAAGCCTAACACAACCAAACCTAATCCAACCAAACGTAACCAATCCCAAGTTAACGTGCAGCGACCAGTATTGCTGGCCTCCACAGAGCAAAGCAGAGCATAATAGAGCAGTCTATAGCGCAGAAATCCATAGTATCGTAGTATACAGCAGTAAAGTCGGAGCTGCCCAATCAAAACCATAGCTAACTTAACCTATCCAAACATAAACGTAACATAACTAAACCTAACTTGCCGAGAGCACCATTGCTGGCTTCCCCAGAGCCAAGCATAGCATATTCGAGCACAGCAGAGCGCAGATATCCACCGAATAGCAGTTTATAGCACGAAAGACAAATCTACCCTACCCTAACCTAACCAAGCGTAACATAAGCAGGCGTAACGTAACCTAACATGGCGACAAAAGCAATTGCTGGCCTCACGAGAGCTAAGCAGATTATAGCGCAGAAATGTAGTACCCTGAAATCGCCTGATTAGCAGTGTATAGTAAAATGTAGGAGATATCCTCACCTACCCAGTCCAAACCAAACCCAATCGAGCGTGGACGATCCCAACCTAACGCGCCTAGCCCACAACTGCTGTCCTGCACACAGCCAAGCGGAGCATATTAGAGGAGGTTACAGAGCAGAGGTCCA
>NW_016940643.1:0-1210 GCF_001483705.2 Eufriesea mexicana | reverse complement strand
ACATCATTCTGCTTGGCACTGTGGTGGCCATGAATAGCGGCCGCGGCACGTCTTGCTTTGGTATGGTATGTCTGATTTCGTTAAGGTTGGATACATTAGGAAAGTATAGCTTTGACTTTTGTGCTATACACTGCTATTCGGCGGACTTCGGCTCTCTTCTGCTTTCTAATATTCTCTGCTCGGCTCTGGGGAGGCCCGCGATAGTGATCTCTGCACGTTAGGTTGAGTTATGTTACGTTCGTTTAGGTTAGGTTATGTCAATCTCGGTCAGGTTATCTTCGACTTTCGCGATATTCACTGCATTGCGGCGGATTTCTGCGCAATACTGTGCTCTAGCTTATTATAATTGGCTTCGAGGAGGACATCAATAATGGTCCCGTCACGTTATGTTGAGCTAAACTCCGTTTGGACAAGTTAGGGTAGGACAAGTTGTGTCGGGTTATGCTAGGCTTTCATGCTATACACTTCAATGCAGTGGATTTCTGAGCTCTGCTGTGTATTGCTCTAGTATTTCCTCCTTAGCCACGGGAATGCCAGCAATATTGGTCTCGGCACGTTAGGCTGCGTTTGGCATTTTAAGATTGGGTCAATTTCGGTAATAGTAGCTATGACTTTCGTGTTAAACACTGATGTTCGGTGGATTTCTGAACACGTGGGGGCTCTACTACATTCTGTTCTGCCCTGGGGAGGCGAGCAATGGTGGCCGCTGCGCGTTACGTTTCGCTAGTCTACTTTCGGTTATGTTACGTTAGCATGGGTTAGGTCTGGATAGATATGAGTTTTGGCTTTGCACTGCAGTTCTATGTACATCGGCGCCCTATTTTCCTCTAGTATATTCTGCGCGACTCTGGGGAGTCCAGCAATAGCGGGCGGGTTACGTTAGTTTGGTGTATGTTACGTTTGATTTTATTAAGATTGAACACATTAGGATAGGATAGCTTCGACTTTTGTGCTGTACACTGCTATTCGGTGGACATCTGCGCTTCAGTGTTCTCTAGTATGTTCTCCCTGGCTCTGTGCTAGCCAGCAACGGTGTTCTCGGCACGTAAGGTTGAGATATGCTACGTTCGGTTATGTTACGTTTGGTGAGGTTTGGATATGACAGTTCTGACTTTTGTGCGATACACAGCTATACGCAGATTTCTGTGCTCTATTGCGTGCTAATATTTTCCTCCCTGGAGGCCAGCGAGAGTGATCTCGACACGTTAGA
>NW_016940642.1:0-566 GCF_001483705.2 Eufriesea mexicana | reverse complement strand
TGGTTGTATGAATGTATGTGTGCATGTTTGTATGGATGTATGTATGGATGCATGTATGGAGTTGTGTATGGATGTATGTATGAATGTATGTATCTATGTATGTATGGATGTGTGTATGGTTATATGTATGGATGTATGGATGTACGTATAGATGTATGTATGGATGGTGTTGTATGGTTGGACGGTTTTATGGATGTACGGATGTGTGGATGTATGGATGTATGGATGGATGTATGAATGGATGGACGGATGTTTGGAAGTATGGGTGTATGTGTGTATGTACGGATGTATGTATGGATGCGCGGATGTTTGTATGTATGGCTGCATGGATCGGTGGATGTATGCCAGGGTGGACCTATGGATGGATGGGTGTATGGAAGGATGGAAGTACGGTTGGATGTATTTATGGATGGATGGCTGTATGGATGGATGGATGAATGCATGGATGGATGGATGTATGGTTGGATGGACCTAAGAATGCGTGGATGGATGGACCTAAGAATGGGTGGTTGGATGGATTTATGGATGGGTGGATGGATGTATGTATGGATTTATGTTTAGATGTA
>NW_016940641.1:0-764 GCF_001483705.2 Eufriesea mexicana | reverse complement strand
TATCATGGTAAGCTATCCTTCTTGCATAAATAAGGAGGAAAGATACTATTGGAGTGCTATAGGCATTGCAAGGCTATAGAATTTGACTGCAAACTCAATTTTAATGATATTTTCGTCTAATATAGTGGTGAGCGAACTTTCTTGCACAAATAAGTAGGAAAGATTCTATTGCCGTGCTATAGCCATTGCAATGCTGTAGAATTTGACTGGAAGACTCAATTTTATTGACATTTTCGACTGATATCGTGGTGAGCTATCTTTCTTGCACAAACAAGTAGTAAGGATCTTATTGGAGTGCTATAGGCATTTCAATGCTATAGAGTCGGGCTGGAAAATTCAATTTTATTGGCATCTTCCACTAATATACTGTATGTGCCAGCTATCTTGCATAAATAAAGAAGAACGATTCTATCGGCGTGCTATAGCCATTGCAATGCTATAGCATTTGACTGGAAAACACAATTTCATTGACATTTTCGACTAATATCGTGGTGAGCGAAATTTCTTGCAGAAATAAGGTGGAGAGATGCAATCGGGGTGCTATAGCCATTGCAATGCTGTAGAATCTGGCTGGAAAATTCAGTTTTATTGATATTATCGTCAAATATCGTGGCGAGCTAAATACCTTGCATAAATATGGAGGAAACATTCTATTGGCGTGCTATAGCCAAAGCTATGCTAAAGAATCAGGCTGTAAAATTCAATTTCATTGACATTTTCGTCTAACATCGTGGTGAGCGAAATTTCTTGCAGAAATAAGTAGG
>NW_016940640.1:0-261 GCF_001483705.2 Eufriesea mexicana | reverse complement strand
CCCTCACCGCTGTGAAGCAGCGTTGGTGCGGGTGTGCGCATTAGTCCCCTGGCGATGATCGCCGCGGAACCATCCCGATCCCCGAACCATCCGCCTTCATCCAGGGTACGGTACGGTTCTGGGAGGACAGCAGCCCGACACCCAGATCAACGAGCGTCTGCAGGAGCAGGTCCTGTGACGCCTGCGAGTGGTTCAGGATGGCCTGGAGCACCATGGACGACGTGAAAGTTAGACAGTGTCCATGGCCTCCTTCTGGCCCCC
>NW_016940639.1:10007-10212 GCF_001483705.2 Eufriesea mexicana | reverse complement strand
GCTGTTACATTGAGCTAGGCTACGTTTGGTTACGCTCCGTTAGTTTGAGTTAGTTTTGTATAGGTTCGACTTTCGTGGTATACGCTGCTGTTCGGTAGATTACTAAGGTCCACTGTCCTCTAGTATTCTCTGCTTGGCCGTGGGGAAGCCGCTAGTAGTAGTCGCGTCAGTTTAGGAAGGGTTAGGTTCTGTTTCGTTACGTTAC
>NW_016940639.1:0-279 GCF_001483705.2 Eufriesea mexicana | reverse complement strand
TCGGTGGATTTCTGCGCTCTACTGAACTCTAGTATATTCTGCTTTCCTCTGGGGAGGCCGAGCCACGTTAGCTTATGCCAGGTTGCGTTTGGTTACACTACGCTTGGATAGGGTAGGAAAGCATAGCTTTGACTTTTGTGACATACACTGCTATACGTCGGATTTTTACGCTCCACGTTGTTCTAATCTACTCTGCTCGACTCTGGGCTGGCGAGCAATGTTTGTCTCGGGCTGTTACATTGAGCTAGGCTACGTTTGGTTACGCTCCGTTAGTTTGAG
>NW_016940638.1:0-235 GCF_001483705.2 Eufriesea mexicana | reverse complement strand
ATCGAAGGGTGGACGTACGAATGGATGCATTTATGGAAGTATGGATGTGGGGATGTTTGGATGTGTATATGCATGGATGGATGGATGTATAGATGGGTGGATGTATGGATGTGTGGATGAATGGTTCGATGGATGTAAGGATGGGTGGATGCATGGATGTATGGATGGATGTATGTACGGATGGATTGAGGTATGGATGGACGGATGTACGGAAGTATGTATTTATGGTTGTGTG
>NW_016940637.1:0-1012 GCF_001483705.2 Eufriesea mexicana | reverse complement strand
GCGCCAAATTCACAGTTGCCCATAATAACTTAGTCAACCGTAAATTATCCAAACGTCGCCTAACTCAACCTAACGTGACAAGCCCTCCATTACTGCCCTTCGCAGAGACGAGCGGAATGTACTAGAGCACAGTAGATTTCAGAAAACAACCGCAATTCAATGAAAAGCACAAAAGCCGTAGATATCCTAACCTAACCCGATATAGCCTAACCTATCCAAACGCAGCATAACCCAACATGATGTGCCGCGAGCATTGCTCCTGGCCACGCCAGAGCAAAGCAAATAGCAGTAGAGCGCAGTCGATCATAGAAATCCTACGAGTAACTGTGTATAGCACGAAAGTCTAAGCTACACTAACCATATATAGCCCAACCTGACCTAACCAATCTTAACATAACTCAACCTAATGTGACACGGCCACTAATGCTCGCCTCCGCAGAGTCGACTGGGGTGGAGTAGAGCAATGTAAAGCGCAGAAATCCACCAAACAGAAGTTTACAGCCCAAAAGTGTGACATATCCTAACCTATCCCAGAGGAACGTAGCATAGCTGAACGTAACGTACGGCGACCACTACTCCTGGCCTCACCAGTGCCAAGTATAATGTAGTAGAGCAGTGTGGATCACAGAAATCCACCTAACAGCAGTGTGTGGCACGAAATTCGAAGGTATCCTAACCAAACTTAACCTAACATGCAGCGACCACTATTGCTTGCCTCCACAGGACAAGGCAGAGTATAGTAGAGCACAGTCGAGCGCAGAAATCCTACGAAATTCAGTGTATCGTGAGCAAATGAGAGAGCAGAATTCCACCGCATAGCTGTCAATATCTCTAAAGACCTATATATCATAACATAACCAGACCGAACATAACACAACCAGGAGGAGCATTGCTCAAATCAATACGCCACGACCACAGCACCTGGCGTCCCGAAGCCAAGCAGGGTGTGTTAGAGCACAATCGATGGCAGAAATTCACTGAATAACAGTGTACAGCACGGAAGTAGTAGCTA
>NW_016940636.1:0-853 GCF_001483705.2 Eufriesea mexicana | reverse complement strand
TTGATTAGGTTGCGTTTGGTTAGGCTGTGACAGTTATGACTCTTGTGCTACTCACCGCAATTCAATGGACCTCTGCTCCATATTGTGCACTGCCACACTCTGCCTGTTTCCGGGGACGCCCTGAATAGCAGCCGCGGTTCATTAGGTTGAGATGTGTTACGTCTGGTAAAGTAATACTTGGCTAGTTTAGGACGGGATAGGTTTGACTTCTGTGCTATACACTACTATTCGGTCTATATCTGCGCTCTCCATTGCACTACTGGCATCTGCATGTATCTGGGAAGGCCAGCAATAGTGGTCGTGGCGCGATCGGTTGAGATAGATGTTGAGATAGGTTGCGTTCGGCTATGCCATGTTAGATTACGTTTGGTCAGGATGGCTTTGACCTTTGCGCTATACACTGTAATTCGGTGGATTTCTTCGGTCCACTGTGCTATAATAAGCTCTGCTCGGAGCTAGGGAGGACAGCAAGGGTGGTCTCGGTACGTTAGGTTGAGTTAGGCTACGCTTGGTTATAATACGTTTGGTTAGGTTGGGATAGGATAGCTTTGGCTTTTGTGGTATGCACTGATATTCCGTGGGGTTCTGCGCCCTGCAGTGCTTTAACGTTCTCTGCTTGACGCTGGTCGGCCAGCAATAGTGATGGCGGCACGTTTGGCTGTTTTGCGTTACCCTTGGTTCTGCTAGGGTAGGCTAAGTTTGGATAGGATGGCTTTGTCGCTTGTGCTATACACTGCTATTCGGTGGATTTCTACGGTCTAATGTGCTCTAGTATATTCTGCTTGGCTACAGGGAGGCCAGCAGCAGTGTTCTCGGCAAGATATGCAGAGACACATTGCGTTTGGATATGTAA
>NW_016940635.1:0-602 GCF_001483705.2 Eufriesea mexicana | reverse complement strand
ACCAATTCTGGGAAGTAGATGGCTGTACTTGCCATTGGTTGAAGACGTTAGGCGACGTATTCTACAAGATATAACAGATTATAGATTTTGAATAGACCTATTCTCTTGCAAGTCGACGTCTGTACTTGCCATCGGATTGAAAGCATTAGGCCGACTATTTACCAAGCTACAACAGGTTATAGATTTTGAATGGCCAATTTACTGGCAAGTAGATGGCTGTACTTGCCATTGGATTGAAGGCATTAGGCGATCTATTAACCCAGATTATTTTGAATAGACCAATTCTGGCAAGTAGATGGCTGTACTTGAAATTGGATTGAAGGCGTTGGGCGACATACTCACCACGCTATAACAGAATATAGACTTTGAACAGATATATTCCCTGGCAAGCATCTGTCTGTACTTGCCATTGGATTGCAGGCGATAGGCGATCTAATCACCTAGCCATGGCAGCTTATAGGTTTTGAATTGCCTCATTCTCTGGCAAGTAGAAGGCTGTACTTGCCATTGGATTGAAAGGGTTATGCCATCTATTCGCTATGATATAACAGGTTATAGATTTTGAATAGACCAATTCTGGCAAGTAGATGGCTGTACTTGAA
>NW_016940634.1:0-1420 GCF_001483705.2 Eufriesea mexicana | reverse complement strand
GCTAAGCTTTGGGGAGACCAGAAATGGTGTCCTCGGCACGTTATGTTCAGTCCGGATACGTTCTTTTATGCTACGTTTGGATATGTTAGGATAAGGTAGCTCTGAATTTTGTACTATACACTGCGATTCTATGAAATGCCGCCTTCTACTCTCCTCTAATACGTTCGGCTCTGCTCCGGGGAGGCCAGCAAAAGTGGTCGCAGCACGTTATGTTCAGTCCGGATACGTTCTTTTATGCTACGTTTGGATATGTTAGGATAAGGTAGCTCTGAATTTTGTACTATACACTGCGATTCTATGAAATGCCGCCTTCTACTCTCCTCTAATACGTTCGGCTCTGCTCCGGGGAGGCCAGCAAAAGTGGTCGCAGCACGTTATGTTCAGTTAGGTTGCATTTGGTTACGTTACGATTTGTTACCTTAGGAAAGCCTAACTGTGACTTTTGTGACATGCGCTGCGATTCTATGCACTTCTTCGATCTGCCCTCCTCTCATGCCTTCCGCTTGGCCCTGTGGAGGCCAGCAATAGTGGTATAGGCGCGTCGGGATTCGTAAGACCTTTTCCGGTTAAGTCATCTTACGTTATGTTCGCTAAGGGTAGCTTTGACTTTCGTGCTATACGCATTTACTCGGTGGACATCAACGCTCTACTGTGATCTACTATTTCCGATTGGTCCTGGGGTGGTCAGCAACTGTGGTCACGGCACGTTGGGTTTGGTCGTGTTACGTACGGTTATGCAACGGTTGGCTGCATTAGGAGAGGATAGCTTCGTCGTTTGTACTGTACACCGTTATTCGCTAGTTCTATGCCTTCTACTGTACTCTAATATGTACTGCTTGGCTCTGAGGATGCCAACAATTGCGGTCTCGGCGCGATAGGTCGAGTTGCGTTACGCTGGCTACGTTCCGCTTCGATTGGTTAGGACAGGATATCTTCGACTTTTGAGCTATACACTGCAATGCGGTGGATTCCTGCGACCTGTCGTGCTTCCCTGTCGTGCTCTCGTACATACGTGCAGGACCTGGGGAGCCGAGCAATAGTGTCAATGGCACGTTAGGCTGAGTTATGTTACGTTAGGTTAGGTTATGTTGTGTCAGGTTATGCTAGGATATCTTCGACTTTTGAGCTATACACTGTAATGCGGTGGATTTCTGCGCTCTACTGTGCCCTCGCACATTCTGCCTGGCTCTGGGGCGGCGAGCAATGGTAACCTCGGCACGTTAGGCGGAGTTAGGTTACGTTCGTTTATGTTACGTTTGGTCAGGTTTAGATAGGGTTGCTTGGACCTTCGTGCATTACACTGCGATTCTAATGATTTCTGCACTCTAATCTCTAGTAATGTTTTCTACTTTGCTCATGAGAGAGCAGCAATACAGGTCACGTCACGTTAGGCTGAGTTAGGTTACGTTCGGTTACGTTA
>NW_016940633.1:0-534 GCF_001483705.2 Eufriesea mexicana | reverse complement strand
GTTTAGTTAGGATAGCTTTGAAATATGTGCCTTACACGGATATCCTATTGACTTCTGTGCTCTGGTATATCCTTCTTGGCTCTGGGGGGGGGGGGCAGTCTTCGCCTCGGCCCGTTGGTCTGAGCTATGTTGCGTTTTGTTGTGCGGCGTTTGATAAAGTTAGGATAGGATAGCTTTGACTTTTGTGCTGTACACGGCTATTCGGTGGATTTCTGCGCTTTACTGTGATCTAATGCTCTCTGCTTTGCTGTGGGAATTCCAGAAATAGTGGCCGCGGCGCGTTAGGTCCTGATAGGTTACGTTTGGTTAGGTTATGTACGTTTGGGTTAGTTTGGGATATCTCTACTTTCGTGCTATGCGTTGCCATCCTATGTACCTCAGAGGCCTATTCTGCACTAATATTCCCTGCTTGGCAACTGGGATGTCGGGAATAGTTGTCTCGGCGCGTTAGGTTGGGACAGGATACGTTTTGTTAGGTCATGGATGCCATGGTATGGTTTGGATGGCTTCAACTTTTCTGCTATACACTGCTCT